>NW_026872605.1:0-134880 GCF_032173495.1 Musca vetustissima
CCTTCGTTGTACCCTTCAGGTCCTCACGCCTTCCGGTTGTACCCTCTTCAGGTCCTCGAAAAATTTTTTAAAAAACCTACGCCTTCGTTGTACCCTTCAGGTCCTCGAAAAAAAATTTTTAAAAAATCTACGCCTTCGTTGGACCCTTGAGGGCCTTTAAAAAAATTTCAGGTCCTTGAAAAATATGCTCAAGGATATTTTTGAAAAATGTACGCCTTCGTTGGACCCCTCAGGTCCTTGAAAAATATGCTGAAGGATATTTTTGAAAAAATCTACGCCTTCGTTGGACCCTTCAGGTCCTTGAAAAATATTTTTTAAAAAAATCTACGCCTATGTTGGACCCTTCAGGTCCTTGAAAAATATTTTTTAAAAAAATCTATGCCTTCGTTGGACCCTGTAGGTCCTCGAAAAAAATTTTAAAAATCTACGCCTTCGTTGGACCCTTCTGGTCATCGAAGAATTTTTTTAAAAATCTACGCCTTCGTTGGACCCTTCAGGTCATCGAAGAAAATTTTTTTAAAAATCTACGCCTTCGTTGGACCCTTCAGGTCCTTGAAAAATAACCTGAAGGATATTTTTGAAAAAATCTACGCTTTCAGGTCCTCGAAACAATTTTTTGAAAAATCTACGCCTTCGTTTTACCCTTCAGGTCCTTGAAAAATAACCTGAAGGATATTTTTGAAAAAATCTACGCTTTCAGGTCCTCGAAACAATTTTTTGAAAAATCTACGCCTTCGTTGGACCCTTCAGGTCCTTGAAAAATATTTTTTAAAAAAATCTACGCCTTCTTTGGACCCTTCAAGTCCTTGAAAAATATTTTTTAAAAAATCTACGCCTTCGTTGGACCTTCAGGTCCTTGAAATAGATTTGTTAAAAAATCCACGCCCTTGTTGGACCCTTGAAAAACTATTCTTTACAAATCCACAACTTAGCTGGCCCTAGAAAAATTTTATTTTGTAATCCTTATGGTTCCATATGTGTCCATTTTGCAATTAATCTGCATCCAGTGCCCTGGGAATAATGTACTACTCCCATTATTATTATCATCATCATTCAGTTGTGATAGTGCCCCATAATCACCTCCATCGCCATAGCCATCTCCTCCATCATCATCATCATCATTATTATCATTGCTGGTACTTTATGAATGTTTAAGTGCATCCATTTAAATACTGGCGGGCGAGAGGTAGGTAGGTTCGAGGTACTGCTGCTGCCTGGCATGGCGCATTTTTGTTAGGTTATGGGAACATACAGCTATTTCGAATACAATTCAATGCCGGAGGGAAGATTATAAAAGAGACCAGGGCAGAAGAGATGCTGATGAAAAATTAAACAACAACAACAAATTTGAAACGAAATGAAATGAATGAACTGGCAAACCAAATGTGAATACAAAGCGAGCGGCTGGCTGCTGTTGGGGTTTGTTGTGGCGTGGGCGTTCCAAAAGGTGTGTGCTGCTGAACACTGTTTACTTCAAAAGAAGCAGCAACAAACAAGCGAAATATTCACCAGATTTTTCCCTATATTTCTTCGCTTTTTTTGTTGGTGTTGTTACTGTTGCCTCTTGTTGCAAATTGAGAGTATGTCATTGCTGCTGCTTCGTTTTTGTGTTTTGGTATTTGTGTCAGGAGGTTTGATGACGCTGCTGCAAATATGTTTCGCTGTAATTTTCCAAAATGCTGCTGTCATCAAGAGGTTGGTATCCTCTTGCTCCTCCATTCCCTGATGCGTCCTCGCATTTTCAAGCAAATTATTTAATTTACATTTCATATTCCCTTAAGTGTAATTCTGCTTTAACAAAGCAGAAAATCTGTAAATGAAATGCGATAAATATGTATTTTATTTTTGTGTGGAGTTCTTCCTTTCGCATTGAGTTTTTGTGTGGCTGTATGTCTGTGTGTGTTTCTGAAAGGACTCAACATTACAGAAATTCCCCAGAAAAGCAATTGTTTTGCTAATGATTTTCAATTAAATTGAGAAATGAAATAAAATTAGCCAGGCAACATTTTGAACAAATTAGATTTGGAGCGAAATTTGTCAGAGACACAGTGGGAGACAATTTTTAAAAAGTTAAAAAAATATACTTTAAAAAATCCATGCCTTAGGTGAGCCTTAAAAAAATATTATGTAAAAAAACAAACGCCTTAGGTGAAGCCATTGTAGGGATACCATTCAGGCTTTTGATAATGCCCCACGTTTAGGGATGAGCTGGAGGTCTTCTTTCTGATCCCGCCCACGTTGGGCGCCATATATAATGTTGAAATTTTATTAACTTTTTCAGAAGACAACCTTTACAAAAGTACCAGAATTGCCTTCTGATCGCATATATAGGCATTTTTCTCAGACTTGAGATATTGCCCCACGTTGGACGCCATATTTAATTTCATATGTTTTTACAGTAGTGTTGGTGGTTTATTTGGGATATCATTTGTATTTTGTTTTTGCAAAATAGTTAGGCTGAATCCCAGTTTGTTTTTTATAGGCATTATAGGAATTTTTCTCAGACTTGAGATATTGTCCCACGTTGGGCGCCATATTTAATTTCATATGTTTTTACAGTAGTGTTGGCGGTTTATTTGGGATATCATTTGTACTTTGTTTTTGCAAAATAGTTAGGCTGAATCACCGTTTGATTTTTTTTTTTTTATAAAAAAAACAACTATTTATTAGTGGGGAATGTATGACACTATAGTTTCGGGTCACGCCACTAATCCTCATCAGATCCCTTAGTTTTTGTTTTGTGATATTCTCCCCAGTAGCTATATGAAGAATATGTTTTTGCCCTAAAATTCCAATATATTCAATAGAAATACAAATGTACGTTTTCCACAGAGGTTTTAGTCCTGCCCCACATTGGGCGCCAAATATAATTTTCATATTTTATAGACTATTTTAGATTTAGACAATTAGAACTACTTTCTAAATGGATATAAAGCCATTATAGGGACTTTTTTCGACTTCGGATCATGCCACACGTTGGGCGCCATATTAAATATTGCTCTTAGCTCGATAATTTTGATAGGAATAGACACAAAGCTTATGTTGACGTGTTCAAGAGATCATGGTCCTTCTCCACATTGGGCGCCATTTATAATTTTGGTATTTTCTTAGGAATTTTAGAAGAAGGCCGTATGTTGCACTCGCTTGTTGCCTGTGATTATGGTGGGGGTAGTGGTGGTTACTACTCACTTGGAATCTCTAAGTACCCATCCACACAATGTAATTCTGAAATATGAGCACGCCTTGGTGGGCCATTGAAAAAATATTCTTTAAAAAATCCACGCCTTGGTGGGTCATTGAAAAAATATTCTTTAAAAAATCCACGCCTTGGTGGGTCATTGAAAAAATATTCTTTAAAAAATCCACGCCTTGGTGGGTCATTGAAAAAATATTCTTTAAAAAATCCACGCCTTGGTGGGTCATTGAAAAATATTCTTTAAAAAATCCACGCCTTGGTGGGTCATTGAAAAAATATTCTTTAAAAAATCCACGCCTTGGTGGGTCATTGAAAAAATATTCTTTAAAAAATCCACACCTGTAACTGGTCTTGAAAAAAATATTCTTTAAAAAATCCACGCCTCTGATGGCTCCAGAAAAATATTCTTTAAAAAATCCAAAACTGCGACGGGTCTTGAAAAAATATCCTATATCCTCTTTGCTGATCACTAGGGACCTACCTAAGTTCTGGGCTTTTTTTTAAATATGTTTTCCTATTTATATCCTTTGGTATTTCCCCCCATAAAATAAATTGTTTCTATTATTCTCTCAACACCTTTTGGCACACACACACATTGCGTGTGTGTGCGTGCGTGCTGCCTGAGCATTGAGAATACAAATTATTCTAATGTCATTGTTAATTATTTTAAGTGCAATTGTAGATTTTTATTGCAGCAATTTATTTTCGTTTCGGTTTCATTGCAAATTGTTGCTCGGCTATCTCTCTCCATTATTGCCAAACGCAATACCGTTTGGGGTGCTATGCCTTAGGGTAAGGCATTTTCATGTCATTGTCGTTTGTTGCAGTTAAGACGAGGACTTGATAAATTGTTATTAGCCCTGCACTCTGTACACTTTACTGTTGTTATTTTTGTTGTCGTTCTGGCATTTGTCAATAGTCCGAAAATTATAATATTTCTAAAAGCATTGTTTGAAATGTGAAACTATTTTTGATTGCTCATTGAAGGTTTTCCACTCATTAACCCTTGTAGGGGCAGCAGGCCTAGGATGTTATTAGCATTTCGCGAAGTATTTGGTATTTTGAAGTATTATTTATTTGAAGTTAGTGCAAAAAAAATCAATATTACATGTGGCGCCCAACGTAGGATCTGCTCTTAAGTCTATATAAAATCCTTATAATGACTTTATGTGCAATATATAAACTAAATAAAATGTCTTCTTCAAAAATATACAAAACGCGCCAAAATTATATATGGCGCCCAACGTGAACCTGGTACTAACTATATATGGAAAACGTACAAAACAGTTTTTAGTCTATATGCATCGAAAATACCTGAATTTAGTGTAAAAACGACCGAAATAAAATATGGCGCCCAACGTGGGGCATGATCAGAAGTCCGTAGAAGGCTCTTTTAATGATGTCATATGTATTCTAAAGGCAGTCCTTGTAGCATTACCCAACTTTGAAAATGATATTTTAAAATACCAAAAATTATATATGGCGCCCAAAGTGGGGCCGGTCCAAGTGATATATGGAAAACATACAAAAAAAACTCATGTTTATTCCCATAGAGTTTATCAGAGTTTAGTATAAAAACAACCAAAATTAAACATGGCGCCCAACGTGGGATATGATCAAAAGTCTATGGGGGATCTGTAATATATTTATTTGCATTCGGAAGGCAGTCCTTCTAATTATAAACGAACTACAAAAAAAAAAAAAAAAAAAAACAATTATTTGCGACGAGCAGGTCTAATCGATCTACAAAACGAACAAAAAAATCGTTGTGTCTGTTATTATCGAAAATTTTTCAATTTAGTTTAAAAATTAAATATGGCGCCTAACGTGTGGTATGGCCAGAGGATTTTATAATGGTTTTATATTCATTCAGAAGGTAGTATTTGTACTCGCAAAACTTATATGAACGGCCTTGTTCTAAAATTCCTATAAAATAATACCAAAATTATAAATGGCGCCCAATGTGGAGAAGGACCATGATCTCTGGAAAACGTCAAAAAAAAACCTCTGTGTTTATTCATATGGAAATTATCGAAGCTAAGTGCAAAAATGGGCGAAATTTAATATGGCGCCCAACGTGTGGCATCATCCGAGGTCTATAGAAGGCCCCGACCATGGCTTTATATGCATTCAGAAAGCAGTCCTAGTTGTCCAAATCTAAAATAGTCTGTAAAATATCAAAATTATATTTGGCGCCCAATGTGGGAGCAGGACCAAAACATCTGTGTAAAACATATATTGGTATTTCTATTGAATATATCGGAATTAAGGATAAAAGCAGATGAAATTAAATATGGCGCCCAACGTGGGGCAATATTACAAATCTAAGGAAGATTCCTATAATGGTTATATATGAAATCAGAAGATAATCCTGATACTTTATAAAGGAGTTATGAAAAATGTGGTCTTCTGAAAAAGCTAATAAAATATCAAAATTATACATGGCGCCCAACGTGGGGCGGGATCAAAACATCTACCGAAGACGCACAAAAAAAACTTGGTGTCCTGGTACATTATAAAGGCCTTATAAAATGTTATATTCTGACAAGAGTAATAAAATATCAAAATTATATATGGCGCCCAAGAAGGGGCGTCATCAAAACATCTAGCGAAAACGTACAAAAATGCTTAGTGTCGATTCCTATCGAAAATATCAGAGTTAATGGTGCCAAAAGTCTGTATGATATCCTTACAATGGCTTTATATGCAGTACACTAAAAAAACAGAAGAAGACGTTCTTCTTTTGGAATACCTAAGGAAAATACTATAATTGTATGTAGCTCCCAAAGTGGATCATAACCAAAATGTCAATGGGACAAAAATAAAAAAGCAGTGAGCGGAGCGGTATACTTTTGCGAATTTTTATTCCGAGCCTGGGTAATATTTCGTGATAGTTGCACCCTCTTTTCCGATTAGAGGTCAACAGCACCTCTTCCTTACACTGACATATTTTCCGAATATTACCAATATTCAGTACAGTTCTTCTAAGTACTTGTACAGATTCCCTTCACAGTGGGTTGTGTTGTGATGTTCGGCTTATAATTGTGGCCCATAATTCGACTCGAAAAAAAAAACACAAAAAAAAATAGTTTTCGGCTCACTTCATCCCAAAATTATTATCTGATCATCACCGAAAATTATAGGCGTTGTCCTTGACCATATCTGGAACCTCATGGAACATTTAAAAGCTATCCGTGCTACATTTCCGCCTTCTAGTGTGGAAATGGTTTATTAAATAATATCTGAATACGTAAGTACCTGTAAATATTTACGTGTAACTCCCACACCCGAGTACATACGACAATATAATTGGTATCCATTTAAAGTTAGACCACTCCTCTTGGATATACTATCAATTTCTCGGTTCTATGTCCCTCAGGAGTAAATATATACGCTGTAGAATACAAATTTTGTCATTTTTCATACAAAAGTCAGGGTCCATTTGACCCGCTAAATATTGATCAACTTTATCAAAACAGGCATAGTTGTTCTTTGGCCCAATCATCTTCTCCATGTAAAAATTCGAGATGTTTGGGCCATAATTGCGGCCTCAGGAGCGACCAGAAAAACCGACAAAAATTAAGTATTTGGTCCATTTCATCACCTAAATATTAACCGATCTTTACCAAAAACAATAGGGGTCTTCATTGGGCCGTTCTTTGGCCCAATCATCTTCTCCATGTAAAAATTCGAGATGTTTGGGCCATAATTGCGGCCTCAGGAGCGACCAGAAAAACCGACAAAAATTAAGTATTTGGTCCATTTCATCACCTAAATATTAACCGTTCTTTACCAAAAACAATAGGGGTCTTCATTGGGCCGAACCCTCTCTACATGCAAAATTTCGTGAAGATTGGTCCATAACTGTGGCCTGTATCGTGTTTACAAATTATAATGGACAGACAGACGGACGGACACACATGTGTAGATCGACTCAGCTAGTCGAGATATGACGATCGGTATACTTAAAGGTGGGTCTAGGACCAATATTTCGCGGCGTTACAAACTCTTGGGGCTGCAAAAAGCTGACAACATAGATGTGTAGGGTATAAAAACAGAAAACAGTTCCCGGAATTTCGGAAAACGTACAAAAAATCTGTGTCTATTCCTATAGAAAATATCAGAGTTTAGTGTAATATCCTACGAATGTGGCGCCCAACGTGGTGCATGTTCTGAAATTGAAATGAGCTTCCTATAAAGGCTTCATATGCATTCATAATACAGTTTCTGTTCTCAAAAGAAAACAAAAAACATTAAAATGTTTTCTTCTGGAAGACCTAACAATAAATGCCATACCATATATGTGGCGCCCAACGTGGGGCAGGACCAAAAGATTTATAGAAACGTAAACAAAGCGAGTAAATACAGAAAACAGTTCCAGCAACTTTTGGAAGACCTATAAAATGTATTTATTCGGCCATGAATTTGAGAATCTTTCGCCTTCATGGTGTAAGGGAGGTTAATTCCTTTCGGACATCCCCAAATAAATTTTACCACTTCCGCATTGTGCTAGCCGTCTTCTTTTCTAGTCATCTACTCTTATTAAATTATGATATTTGTTTAAATAAAAAAACAGATCCTTACACTTTTTTCCCCACCGAAACTCGGAAAAATGTGCTGTCATTTTTTTTATCAAAATATATTCATGTCGTGGTTGTTGCTGCCGCTGTTATCATTGTGTAATTTAAAGCCTTTTATATTTTATTTTCGCAACATCATCGTCGTCGTCATCGTCATGACCTCATTTCATTTTGAGGCCGTTGCGGTGTTATTGCAAGAAAGAATGAAGGCATCTCTAACAAGCCAAGGAACACACTCACACAGACCAAAACAACAACCTACACAATATCGCATCGCATCCTTTTCAGTTTTTTTTCACATCCTTTACTTGTACTCTACACACACCGCTACTCGTTCTCTTTTTCTTCTTCACTCCATAACTACCAGTTCCCTAGCATTCATTCATCCGCAATGACTTCCTTATTTCTGTAAACAATTTTCTCTACTTTAGTTTTTTTATGCCACGACGGTGCTGCACTCGTTCGTTGGCTGTGATGATGATGATGGTGGTGGAGGTAGTGGCGGTTACTACACACTTACTTGGAATCTCTAAGTACCCATCCGCACGATGTAATTCTGAATTATGACAACATATCCTTGCCGGCAGTTTCTGGTGCATTGCATTTCTGTGTTTTTTTCTTCTTTCTTTCAACCATCCGCCACTGTTACGACGTCGTCGGCTCTTTTGTCTGTCCGTTAGTCGGCCGGTACGCTGTTTTTTTTATTTTTTCGTTGTTCTTTTTTGTTCTAGACGATGACAGTTGTTGGAATATTTACATCCTTACATTTTTCTAAAATGCGCTACAAATTTACCATCATTAGATCGTAAGGAATATTTCTCCAAGGACCAGCAAATGCCTTGATTTTTTAAGGATATTTTTAAATAGAGCAGAGATTTTTCCAGGCCAATTGCAGGTTTTAATATTTTAAACAATATTTTTTCAAATACCACTTTTTCTATTTTTCAATAAAGGGTTTATATCCTATTTTTCTTGCGGATCTGGTTCGGTATTGAGAGTCTTTTGAGATATCTAGTAAAGTACTTTAGAGTATTGCATCGTTTTCTATGACAAATATCTGAGTTCAGTGCAAAATTGTCCAGTCAAAATATGGCGCCCAACGTAGGGCTTGATTAGATTTTCTATAGAAAACCCCCAAATAATGGCATATACTAGACCAAATTTTGGAGTTTAGTCTAAAAATGGCAAAATTAAATATGGCGCCCAACATGAACCGTGCTCGCATGGATTTTTTAACAATATTTCTCAAGGTCCCTCATTAAAAAAAATAAGGATCCAACAAAGGCGTGGATTTTTAAAGACTATGTTTTCGAGGGTCCAACAAAGGCGTGGATTTTTAAAGACTATTTTTTCGAGGGTCCAACAAAGGCGTGGATTTTTAAAGACTATTTTTTCGAGGTTCCAACAAAGGCGTGGATTTTTAAAGACTATTCTTTCGAGGGTCCAACAAAGGCGTGGATTTTTAAAGACTATTCTTTCGAGGGTCCAACAAAGGCGTGGATTTTTAAAGACTATTTTTTCGAGGGTCCAACAAGAATATTTTTTCGAGGTTCCAACAAAGGCGTGGATTTTTAAAGAATATTTTTTCGAGGTTCCAACAATGGCGTGGATTTTTAAATCATATTTTTTTGAGGTTCCAACAAAGGCGTGGATTTTTAAAGAATATTTTTTTGAGGATCCAACAAAGGCGTGGATTTTTAAAGAATATTTTTTCGAGGTTCCAACAAAGGCGTGGATTTTTAAAGAATATTTTTTCGAGGTTCCAACAAAGGCATGGATTTTTAAAGAATATTTTTTCGAGGTTCCAACAAAGGCGTGGATTTTTAAAGAATATTTTTTCGAGGTTCCAACAAAGGCGTGGATTTTTAAAGAATATTTTTTCGAGGTTCCAACAAAGGCGTGGATTTTTAAAGAATATTTTTTCGAGGTTCCAACAAAGGCGTGGTTTTTAAAAAAAATATTTTTTTAAGGATCCAACAAAGGCGTGGATTTTTAAAAAATATTTTTTTAAGGATCCAACAAAGGCGTGGATTTTTAAAAAATATTTTTTAAGGATCCCACAAAGGCCTGGATTTTTAAAAAATATTTTTTAAGGATCCAACAAAGGCGTGGATTTTTAAAAAATATTTTTTTAAGGATCCAACAAAGGCGTGGTTTTTTAAAAAATATTTTTTTAAGGATCCAACAAAGGCGTGGATTTTTAAAAAATATTTTTTTAAGGATCCAACAAAGGCGTGGATTTTTAAAAAATATTTTTTTAAGGATCCAACAAAGGCGTGGATTTTTAAAGAATATTTTTTCGAGGGTCCAACAAAGGCGTGGATTTTTAAAGAATATTTTTTCGAGGGTCCAACAAAGGCGTGGATTTTTAAAGAATACTTTTTCGAGGGTCCAACAAAGGCGTGGATTTTTAAAGAATACTTTTTCGAGGGTCCAACAAAGGCGTGGATTTTTAAAGAATATTTTTTCGAGGGTCCAACAAAGGCGTGGATTTTTAAAGAATATTTTTTCGAGGGTCCAACAAAGGCGTGGATTTTTAAAGAATATTTTTTCGAGGGTCCAACAAAGGCGTGGATTTTTAAAGAATATTTTTTCGAGGGTCCAACAAAGGCGTGGATTTTTAAAGAATATTTTTTCGAGGGTCCAACAAAGGCGTGGATTTTTAAAGAATATTTTTTCGAGGTTCCAAAGGAAGAGTGGATTTTTAAAGAATATTTTTTCCGTGGGTCCAACAAAGGCGTGGATTTTTAAAAAATATTTTTTTGAGGTTCCAACAAAGGCGTGGATTTTTAAAAAATATTTTTTTGAGGTTCCAACAAAGGCGTGGATTTTTAAAAAATATTTTTTTGAGGTTCCAACAAAGGCGTGGATTTTTAAAAAATATTTTTTTGAGGTTCCAACAAAGGCGTGGATTTTTAAAAAATATTTTTTTGAGGTTCCAACAAAGGCGTGGATTTTTAAAAAATATTTTTTTGAGGTTCCAACAAAGGCGTGGATTTTTAAAAAATATTTTTTTGAGGTTCCAACAAAGGCGTGGATTTTTAAAAAATATTTTTTTGAGGTTCCAACAAAGGCGTGGATTTTTAAAAAATATTTTTTTGAGGTTCCAACAAAGGCGTGGATTTTTAAAAAATATTTTTTTGAGGTTCCAACAAAGGCGTGGATTTTTAAAAAATATTTTTTTGAGGTTCCAACAAAGGCGTGGATTTTTAAAAAATATTTTTTTGAGGTTCCAACAAAGGCGTGGATTTTTAAAAAATATTTTTTTGAGGTTCCAACAAAGGCGTGGATTTTTAAAAAATATTTTTTTGAGGTTCCAACAAAGGCGTGGATTTTTAAAAAATATTTTTTTGAGGTTCCAACAAAGGCGTGGATTTTTAAAAAATATTTTTTTGAGGTTCCAACAAAGGCGTGGATTTTTAAAAAATATTTTTTTGAGGTTCCAACAAAGGCGTGGATTTTTAAAAAATATTTTTTTTTGAGGTTCCAACAAAGTATTGGGAAATATATAGTTTTTCCTCTTCTTATTATCGGAAAGATTTCCCCGTATATATCTGCCTTTTAAGCGGAACGCACAACGATATTCAATTTTATAGAATATTTATTAAGAAACAAATTGTTGTTAACAAATTGAAATTCAGAACAAGACAATTATACAATTAAATTGTTTGATATTTTCAAACTAGAAAATCACAAAGCTTTTCAAAGAAGAATATGTTTGTTGAAATAAATTAAAACAAAGTATTTTCAAACAAAGTGTTTTTCCAACACTCCACCACAACATGCATATTCTTCACGTTTTGATTTACTTCAAATTGATTAGACTGACAAATTTTTGATGTTTCGACTTTGCTAGGTTTTTTGTAAATATGTCGGCAACCATATCATTCGTTGGACAATAAACCAATTTTATTGTATTTGATTTTATTAAATCTCTTATGTGATGGTATTTGATGTCCACATGTTTTGTCCGTTTATGATGAACCGGGTTATATGCCAATTGCAAAGCACCTTGATTGTCGACATTGATAGGAACGCAGTTTTCTTGCAGAAATCCCAGTTCGTGAAGTAATCGACCTAAATATACAGCTTCCTTCGATGCGTTAGAAGTTGACACATACTCTGCTTCGGTACTGCTCAAAGCGACAGTATCTTGTTTCTTGGATTCCCAAGAAATCACACAATTTCCAATAAAAAATACTGATCCAGAATATGACTTTCTATCTGTAGTACATCCTCCCCAATCAGCATCTGCGTAACCAATGAGTTTGCCATTTCCACAACTAAAGTGAAGTTTCATATCTTTAGTACCTTTTAAATATCTTAGAATGTGTTTTGCTGCTGTCCAATGTTCTAAGTGTGGATCCGCATTTCTTTGCGAAAGCTTGGTAACTGAATGGAGTATATCAGGGCGAGTTGTCAGAGCCAAGTAAAGCAGGGAACCGATCAAAGATTGGTATTCGGTGGGATCTATTTTCCTGCATTCACCTTCACAATTACTCTGAAAACCAGGAGTCAGTGGCACTGAAACTGGTCTACAATTCTCCATACCGTACTCCTTTAACATTTCGTTTATGAAATTAGTTTGAGATATTTTAATTTCACCGGTTTTTCCATCTCGATGAAACTCCATTCCCAGGAAGTGCTCTAACAGTCCTTTATCAGTCACTTCGAAATTGGTTGCAATTTCTTCCTTAAGTTTCAAAATTTCGTTTTCATTTTCACATCCAACTATTAAATCATCCACATAGACAGCTATTAACATCAAATGACCGTTTCGATTTGATTTATACATACAAGGTTCGTTGTCACATCTGAGAAATCCTATCTTGCACAGAAAGTTATTTAGCGTTAAGTTCCATTCCCGACCCGCTTGTTTAAGGCCATAAAGGGATTTGTTTAAGCGCAGAACTTTATTTTTGTTTTTTTCATCGATAAATCCTTCTGGCTGACGCATATAGATTTCTTCGTGCAATTCTCCGTTTAAATACGCCGTGACTACATCTAGTTGATGTAAATGCATTTTGTGTTCTACCGCTAATGCAAGTAACATTCGAATAGTGGAATATCTTACCACTGGCGAAAATGTTTCATTGTAGTCTATGCCGAATTTCTGACTACAACCTTTAGCGACTAGCCGTGCCTTATGCCGCTCCACCTGTCCTTTACTATTTTTCTTGATTGCAAAAACCCATTTGCAATTGATTGCCTTACATCCATGCGGAAGATCTTGCATTGTCCACGTATTATTTTGATGGTGTGATAACATTTCATTTTCCATGGCTTGTTTCCATTTAGCAGATAATTTACTGGATATTGCTTCTTTATACGTTTTAGGAATACCATCCTCCACCACATTATTCAGTAAGTTATGTTCTTTTCGGGGTCGACCAGGTTTACCAGTTCTAATAATCTTTGGTCTACCTCTTCCTCTTTGAACAGTTGCAGGTTCAGGATTTTCTTGCTCATCTAAAGAAGTAAATCCGAAAAAATCTTCTGTATCTTGAAAATTGTCATCCGAACTTGAATGTTCATCATTGAGTTCTATATTCATTTCCTGTGTTTCTTCCACTTCGGTAGATTCCAGAGATTCAAAATTTTCAGGTGGCACATAAAAATACAATTCTGGTGTTTGCTCTTGTGATTTTTCTAATGCCTTATCTTCATCAAAAATGACGTCCCGTCTTTCCATAACTTTTTCAGATTTAGGATCGTAGAGCCTATAGGCTTTAGACACTAATGAGTATCCAACCATGACCATTTTCTCGCCTTTTTCTTGAAATTTTCCTCTTGCGTTTTTGTTCAGCGCAACAGCTTTAGAACCAAAAACTCTCAAATGATTAACACTTGGTTTCCGCCCAGACCATACCTCCATTGGAGTAGTATTTTCCAAACTTTTTGACGGACTTCTATTTCTTAGATATGTTGCAGTAGCAACCGCTTCGGCCCACAATCTTTGATCAAGCCCTGATTCAATAAGAAGACAACGTCCCATTTCAACTAATGTACGATTTGCTCTCTCTGCTACACCATTTTGTTGTGGGGTGTAGGGAACAGTTAATTGTCGTTTAATTCCATTAGTTTCAAGGTACTTGTTAAATTCGTTGGAAAGATATTCTCCACCATTATCGCTTCTTAATGCTTTAATTTTGCAACCAGTTTGCAACTCCACCATGGTTTTGAATGTCTTAAACTTTTCGAAAACTTCTGACTTTTTCTTCATAAAATATGTGAATATTCTGCGGGATTTATCATCAATAAATGTCACGAAGTACTTTGATCCACCTACAGAATCAACTTTCATTGGACCACATACGTCGGAATGAATTACTTCAAGCAGTTCCTTTGATTTTCTCTCCGATTGTTTGGGAAAAGATGCAGCGTGGATTTTCCCAATCATGCACACATCACATTTCTCGCCACTGTGTGAATTGAATGTCATGCCATTGACCAAATTCTTAGAAGATAACTCTTTCAGGCTTTGATAATTTAGGTGGCCAAATCTTCTATGCCATAGACTATCGGAAGTATTAATAGAAAAAATTTGGTTACTTACAGGTTGAGCATCGAAGACGAACAAATCATTTTTCCTGGCAGCTCTAAAAAGTGTACGGCCTTCATCCGTAATCACAGCACCATTTTTGAAAAAATTCACCGAACATCCATTTTCAACCATCTTGTTTACGGAAATAAAGTTTCCATTCAATTCAGGACAATAGATTACATTCTTCAGTTTAATCTTGCATCCGTTTACTCGCAATTCGACGAATCCTTTTCCTTTGGCTTGGATGACTTTCTTGTCTGCTAACATAATGGTCTCTTCTGAATCTTCAAGACTTGTAAAATAATTTTTCATGGAGCACATATGGCTTGTCGCTCCACTGTCGACACACCATTGCATTAAATCATTCTCTGTTTGCGTTCCGGCTGCAACAGCAATTACTGTGAATGATTTATGTTCACCATCTTTGAACTTGCATTTGTTAGCGTAGTGACCTTTTTTACCACAAACAAAACATGCACCCTTTTCATTTCTTCGATCACCTTTCTTACCGCCATTTCTTTTTGCTTTGACACCAACAGCTCCGAATGCTTGCTGATTTGTAGATACGCTTCCATTTGTACTTTGTTCTCGCCGATCCCATTCTTCCAGCAATTTCTGTTTTAGAACCATAAGCGTAGGAAGACTGTCCCTTGTTTCCATGGCAATTACAAAATTGTCAAAATCCTTTTCCAAACTCGACAATAGGATTATTACCAAAAGTTCCTCCTGGATTTGTATACCAGCTTCTGCCAATTGATCTGAAATACTAGAGAATTTGTTCAAATATTCAGACATATTTGAGCTGTCCTTCATGCTGAGATTTAATAGCTTCTTATACAATGACACTTTTTGCATAGGACCACTAGGTTTATACACATCCTTTAGCTTTTCCCAGGCATCATTTGACGTACTGCAATTCTTGATATAGTTCAGCTGCGAAGGCTTCACACAAAGAGTCAAAGAAGCAAGAGCCTTTTCATCAACATCATCCCATGCTTGTTGTTGTTCTGCAGTCAAATTCGGGATTTTCTTCGCATCACCATTTACATGTTTCCAGCATCCTGTGTGAATTAGCACACTGCGCATTTGCACCGACCATGTCTCATAGTTATGTTCATCTAGCTTCTCAATCTGGAACATTGGAGACGTCGCCATGACAATTCTTTTCTATGTTCTTGCGTTAACCACAAAAACCAATTCCGCTTAAAATAGACCACAACGCCCTGGGCCCATAACCTATTGGGAAATATATAGTTTTTCCTCTTCTTATTATCGGAAAGATTTCCCCGTATATATCTGCCTTTTAAGCGGAACGCACAACGATATTCAATTTTATAGAATATTTATTAAGAAACAAATTGTTGTTAACAAATTGAAATTCAGAACAAGACAATTTATACAATTAAATTGTTTGATATTTTCAAACTAGAAAATCACAAAGCTTTTCAAAGAAGAATATGTTTGTTGAAATAAATTAAAACAAAGTATTTTCAAACAAAGTGTTTTCCAACATACCATAAGGCGTGGATTTTTTAAAAATTATTTTTAAGGACCTACCATAAGGCGTGGATTTTTTAAAAATTATTTTTAAGGACCTACCATAAGGCGTGGATTTTTTAAAAATTATTTTTAAGGACCTACCATAAGGCGTGGATTTTTTAAAAATTATTTTTAAGGACCTACCATAAGGCGTGGATTTTTTAAAAATTATTTTTAAGGACCTACCATAAGGCGTGGATTTTTTAAAAATTATTTTTAAGGACCTACCATAAGGCGTGGATTTTTTAAAAATTATTTTTAAGGACCTACCATAAGGCGTGGATTTTTTAAAAATTATTTTTAAGGACCTACCATAAGGCGTGGATTTTTTAAAAATTATTTTTAAGGACCTACCATAAGGCGTGGATTTTTTAAAAATTATTTTTAAGGACCTACCATAAGGCGTGGATTTTTTAAAAATTATTTTTAAGGACCTACCATAAGGCGTGGATTTTTTAAAAATTATTTTTAAGGACCTACCATAAGGCGTGGATTTTTTAAAAATTATTTTTAAGGACCTACCATAAGGCGTGGATTTTTTAAAAATTATTTTTAAGGACCTACCATAAGGCCCAGGCATAGGTTTTTTAATTTCTTATTCTTCTCCCTTTCCAGATAATTTGAGCAAAAAATTCGGCACCGAAATGCATGATATATGGGATAATTTTGGCCAAGATTTCACCTATCCCGGCAATATACCCACCTATATGGAAGAATATTTCGAAGAGGATGGCACGGGAACAGGTACTGGCACGGGGTCGGGCAACATGCAATCGGCCACGGGGACGGCCAGTACCTTTGCCAATTCGTTTGGAGGTGGTGGCCTCTTTGCCACAATTGGATCGGAACATACTCCGGGTAGCATACAATGCCTGCCTATGCCTGGACCCTTTTTACCCTGTGCCGATTTATTTGATTGGTGGACGCTGCGCTGTGGTGTGTGGGTTGTATTCCTCTTGGCCCTGCTCGGCAATGGTACTGTGGTATTTGTGTTGATTTTTTCTCGCTCCAAAATGGATGTGCCCAGGTTTTTGGTTTGTAACCTGGCTGCGGCGGATTTCTTTATGGGTGTGTATTTGGGTATCCTGGCCATTGTGGATGCCTCCACACTGGGAGAGTTTCGTATGTTTGCCATACCCTGGCAAATGTCGGTAATGTGTCAAATTGGTGGCTTCTTGGCGGTGCTGTCATCGGAATTGTCGGTCTATACCCTGGCGGTGATTACCTTGGAGCGGAATTATGCCATAACCCATGCCATACATTTGAATAAACGGCTATCGCTGAAACAGGCTGCCTATATTATGGCAGTGGGATGGACATTTGCCCTAGTCATGGCCGTGCTGCCATTGGTTGGTGTATCGGATTATCGGAAATTCGCCGTGTGCCTACCGTTCGAGACAACAACTGGCATTGCCAGTTTGAGTTATGTCATAGCTTTGATGTTTATTAATGGGTGTGCATTTCTCACCCTGATGGGCTGTTATTTGAAAATGTATTGGGCGATACGGGGTTCACAGGCCTGGAATACGAATGATTCAAGAATTGCCAAGAGAATGGCTTTGTTGGTTTTTACGGATTTTTTATGTTGGTCTCCGATTGCTTTCTTTTCGATAACGGCGATTTTTGGTCTGCAGTTGATATCCCTGGAACAGGCAAAGATTTTCACGGTCTTCATACTGCCACTGAATTCGTGCTGTAACCCCTTTCTCTATGCGATTATGACGAAGCAGTTTAAAAAGGATTGTGTAAATCTGTGTAAGCACTTCGAAGAGACAAGGGTGACGAGAAGTGCTGGGGCCATGGCCCGAGGTAGGGGTATGACAACGGGAGAGAGATTACCCAAAGAGTTACCACCCCTACTGCCGGCAGTACATCCACCGGGATGCCGATGTCTGCGCATGATGCCCGGCGAGATGCCCATTTGGCATCGTATCCAAGAAAAGGAAGGTTCCATATGGTCACGCAGTTGGCAGCGATTATGGGCATGGTGTTCCTGTTGTGTCACCTGCTGTGAACGTAATAGGCCTCAGCGGCTGGATAAGCGGCGGGGTCGTGTCAGTAGAGGTAATAAAAACGATCCCTACCAATATCCATTCTCTGAAATGAAGCAGAAGAAGCAGCTGAGAGCCAGTTCAATATCGAGTGAGAATTTTTGCTCTTCACGGTCGTCAAGTTGGCGTAATGGTACGGCAACAGGGCAGCATTTGGCGGGCCATGCGCATGGTCATACTTGTTCGATACCCATGAAAATGATGGATCCCAATCGAAGAAGGCATTCGACGTGGTTGATAACAAGGAAGACATCACAGGACTCGAATTTGTCTTCATCGAGGAATGATTCCTCGGCCTCCGCCACAACGGCCTCAACTTCGACATTTAGGTTGTCCAGGTCCAGTGCGGGGAGTACCACTCCGCTACCATCCATAATAAGTATAAAACATTAATATTCAATATTTTGGTAATTAATAACCCCTCCTATCTTTCTAGCCCATCCGAACAAACAGCATCAGCACCCACAGTTTTCTTCGACCCTACCCAAACCCCGTTTGGTACGCCAGGAGGCTGTACAAGAGGAGGAGGACTCCTCACCACCCCGGTTGGGGGTACGTTTTCTACCCACCATACCGTCGGCGGCCGATAGTTCGGTGGTCATGGAAGATGGTGATTCGGGACTTAGTCCAGAATTCACTGGGCTTTATGCTGCCCTGCAAAAATCGCAACAGCCTTTAACGGTAAAGGCCATAGTTATTGCTTCGCAAAATTCTCCAGTAAATACCTCACACTCATGTAGTCATAGTCGGAGAGATCCGCCACAATCACCTCAGACAGTAACCACGCCGCTATCACCGCCACCAGTGGCACAACCACCTCATGGCGAACCACCTGAACCCCAAGATAAGCCACCATGACCAAAGGAGAAGTACCCGAAACCGCCACAGCAAAAGAGGACAATATTTTTTAGATCAATCGGTAATCAAGAAGCTTTTCTCTAAGAAACAAAAAAAAACTTCAGATAGCTTTAAGTATTAAGGGGGGAGGGGGTGAGGTAATTGAGAAAAAAATCGGAAAAGAAGAAACATTAGGGCTTCTAAAGGGAGAGGTGCAGATTTAAAAAAATATGTATTTTTCCAATTTTTCAATTTTTGAAAAAATATGAAATATTTAAAAAAAATATTTTTTAAAGCATCCTCACAAGGCGTGGATTTTTATACCCCACACAACTATGTTGTCAGGGTATTATAGCTTTGTGCAGCCCCAAAAGTTTGTAACGCCGCGAAATATTGGTCCTAGACCTACCTTTAAGCTTACCGATCGTCATATCTCGACTAGCTGAGTCGAGCTAGACATGTGTGTCTGTCCGTCCATTATAATTTGTAAACACGATACAGGCCACAGTTATGGACCAATCTTTGTCGGTTTTTCTGGTCTCTCCAGAGGCCGCAGTTAGCGTCCGAACATCGTGAAATTTTACATGGAGAAGGGATCGGACCAAAGAATAAGCATGCCGGTTTTGATAAAGATCGGTCAACAATGGACCCCGTCTTTTGTGTAAAAAATTACAACATTTTTATTCTGAGGCGTATATATTTACCCCTGAAGGACATAGACCCCAGAAGTTGATAGTATATCCAAGAGGAGTCGTTGGCCTTTAAATTGATACCAATTATATTGTCATATGTACTCAGATGTGGGAGTTACACGTAAATATTTGCAGGTGCTTACGTATTCATATATTATTTAGTAACCCATTACCACATTTGAGGGCGAAAATATAGCGCGGATCGCTTTGAAGTTTTCTAAGAGGATCAATAACATTTGAGGGCGAAAATATAGCGCGGATCGCTTTGAAGTTTTCTAAGAGGATCAATAACACTTTTTAAGTCGATTAATGCATGTCCGTCCGTCTGTCTGTCTGTGTTAAATTGTAAACAACGTACAGGTCGCATTTATGATCCGAATTGGAATTTGGCATAGGTCACTTATTTGGCCCAAGGACGAACCCTATTGACATTGGGAAAAATCGGTTCAGATTTAGATATAGCTCCCATATATATTTTCGTCCGATTTAAGATAAACGGTCCCTATATACCTTTCGATTTGCACGAAATTTGGCATAGTGTAATGAATTGGGTCTAGAATGTTGTGCGTTAAGTTTCCTGGAAATCGGTTCAAATTTAGATATAGCTCCCATATATATTTTCGTCCGATTTAAGGTCAATAGTGCGCCAAAGTCCCTAAATATCTTTCGATTTGCACGAAATTTGGCATAGCGTAATGAATTAGGTCTAGAATGCTGTGTGTTAAGTTTCCTGGAAATCGGTCCAGATTTAGATATAGCTCCCATATATATTTTCGTCCGATTTAAGGTAAATGGTGCACCAAATTGCCTATATATGTTTCGATCTGCACGAAATTTAGCATAGCACACTGAATGAAGTCTAGAAAGATGTGTGTAAAATTTCTTGAAAATCGGTTCAGATTTAGATATAGCTCCCATATATATTTTCGTCAGATTTAATGTAAATGGTGCACCAAAGTCCCTATATATATTTCGATATGCACGAAATTTGGCATAGCGTACTGAATTAAGTCTAGAACGATGTCTGTAAAATTTCTTGAAAATCGGTTCAGATTTAAATATAGCTCCCATATATATTTTCGTCCGATTTAAGGTAAATGGTGCACCAAAGTACCTATATATATTTCGATATGCACGAAATTTGGCATAGCGTACTGAATTAAGTCTAGAACGATGTCTGTAAAATTTCTTGAAAATCGGTTCAGATTTAAATATAGCTCCCATATATATTTTCGTCCGATTTAAGGTAAATGGTGCACCAAATTGCCTATATATGTTTCGATCTGCACGAAATTTAGCATAGCACACTGAATGAAGTCTAGAAAGATGTGTGTAAAATTTCTTGAAAATCGGTTCAGATTTAGATATAGCTCCCATATATATTTTCGTCAGATTTAATGTAAATGGTGTACCAATGTCCCTATATATCGTTCGATTTGCACGAAATTGGGTATAGCGAAATGAATTAGGTCTAGAATGATGTGTGTTAAGTTTCGAGAAAATCGGTTCAGAGTTAGATATAGCTCCCATATATATTTTAGTCCGATTTTAGGTAAATGGTGAACCAAAGTACCTATATATATTTCGATCTGCACGAAATTTGGCATAGCGTACTGAATTAAGTCTTGAACGATGTGTGTAAAATTTCTTGAAAATCGGTTCAGATTTAGATATAGCTCCCATATATATTTTCGTCCGATTTAAGGTAAATGGTGCACCAAAGTACCTATATATGTTTCGATCTGCACGAAATTTGGTATGACCTACTGAATTAAGTCTAGAATGATGTGTGCCAAGTTTCGTGAAAATCGGTTCAGATTTAGATATAGCTCCCATATATATTTTCGTCCGATTTAAGGTAAATGGTGCACCAAAGTACCTATATATATTTCGATATGCACGAAATTTGGCATAGCGTACTGAATTAAGTCTAGAACGATGTCTGTAAAATTTCTTGAAAATCGGTTCAGATTTAAATATAGCTCCCATATATATTTTCGTCCGATTTAAGGTAAATGGTGCACCAAAGTACCTATATATATTTTGATTTGCACGAAATTTGGCATAGCGTACTGAATTAAGTGTGGAATGATGTGTGCTAAGTTTCCTGAAAATCGGTTCAGATTTAGATATAGCTCCCATATATATTTTCGTCCGATTTAATGTAAATGGTGCACCAAAGTCAATACATATCTTTCCATTTGCACGAAATTTGACATGGCGTACTGAATTGATACTAGAATGATGTGTGCAAAGTTTCGTTACAATCGGTTCAGATTTAGATATAGCTCCCATATATATTTTCGTCCGATTTTATGTAATTGGTGCACCAAAGTCCTATATATCTTTCGATTTGCACGAATTTTTGTATAGGGTACTGAATTAAGTCTAGAATGATGTTGCTATGCTTCGTGAAAATATCCATAGCTAGGCCGATTGACACAACGTACTGATGTAATATAAATTAATCTCTGGCAAGTTTCCCTGAAATCGGTTGATATATCATATGTTAGGATACATATGTAGAATATACCCAAAGTGGTGAAGGGTATCATATAGTCGGCCCAGTCCGACTTTACTACTTTTCTTACTGGTTTTTTTTCGAGTCGGTCTATAGGAAAAAATTGAAAGCCGAACATTACAACACAACCCACGGTGAAGGAAATCTGTAAACTTAGATTTTCGTGGAAGTTGTGTAGGGTCGGCCCCGTCCGACTATACTGCTCCGCTCACTGAATAAAAATGAAATATAAAAAAAAATATTTTTAGAGATCTTCAATAAGGGTGAATTTTTTTTTTAATTTATATATTTTCTGTCTTTTGAAAACCTGCTTTGGATTTGCCCCTTTTTTGGCGCTTCTCTCACCCCCTTCCCCTAAGTAATATAGTCAATTTAATTGTATAATATATTTAGTTATGAAATATTTTATTTTTAATTTAATTATTACAACAAATGCAATTTTTATAAATAGAAAAAAATCACATAGTATTAAAAAAATGATTTAATGCCAAGCATTTTATTTAATATTTATTAAAAATAAAAAAATCATTACATATAAAAAAATCAAAAATACGTTTATTAAAAATTATAAATTTATAAAATTAAATTTATAAATTATTTAAATTTTAAAAAATTAAATTAAAAAAAGTTATTTAAAAATCACAATGCAAAAAAAAAACAAAAACTCAAACAAATGTACTTAAAGTATATAACGATTATTTTAAATTTAAGTGTGATAATATATATGTTCTATGTTATTTATATATGTATGTAATATATATGTCAATGTATATATGTATTGTTTGTAAATTTTTAAATTTAAGACAAAAACAAAAAAAAATTAAAAATAGTATATAGCAAGTGATATACTCATATATTATAGCAATAAATATTTAATTTTTGAAAAAAAATATATAATAAAAATGAAAACAAGAAAAAACATCTAAAAAGAGATTGAATTTAATTTCAAACAATTTTGAGTCTTATATCTCTCACGACAACTCCTTCCTCTAACAACCTCTTTCCCTAAGTACTAATTTCTTGCGTCGAATCTGTATGCTCCTCCTCATCATCCTCTAGGCGATCATTTGGCAAGAGTACCCCAAACGAGGGATTTTCAATTAAACGCACCTGCTGCTTATCATGGACTCGGCGATGAGCTATTTCACGGAATATCATAATAAGGGCCAGGACACAAACGGCAAAGAGAATTATGGCCACGGTGGCTATGGTCCAGCGAGAAACAGGAACACCGCTAGAGAAAAGAGAATATTTATAAATCCAATAAATTAGGAGGGGATTTTTTAAAAAATATTTTCGACCATCTACAATAGGCGTGGATTTTGATACCCTACACAACTATGTTGTCAGGGTATTATTGCTTTGCGCTGCCCCAAGAGTTTATAACGCCGCGAAATATTGGTCCTAGACCCACCTGTAAGTATATCGATCGTCATATCTCGACTAGCTGAGTCGATCTAGACATGTGTGTCCGTCCGTCTGTCCATTATAATTTGTAAACACGATACAGGCCACAGTTATAGATCAATCTTCACGAAATGTTGTTGTGTTGGGTACTGGCCAATGAAGACCCCTATTGTTCAGTTAATATTTAGGAGTCAAATCTGGTCAAAGAATGAGCATGCCTGTTTTGATAAAGATTGGTCAATATTTAGTGGGTCAAATGAACCCTGACTTTTGTGTGAAAAATTACAAAATTTGTATTTTATGGCGTATATATTTGCCTCTGGAGGACATAGACCCAAGAAGTTGATAGTATGTCGAAGAGGAGTGGTTGACCATATAATTGATACCAATTATATGGTCGTATGTACTCAAATGTGGAAGTTACACTTATATATTCAAAGGTGTTTAGTAACCCATTACCACACTAGAGTTCGGAAATATAACGCTGATCGATTTGAAATTTTCCATGAGATCCCAGTTGTGGTCAAGAACAACGCCTATAATTTTCGGTGATGATTATATAACAATTTTGGGATGAAGTGGGCCGAAAACTTATTTATTTTTTCCGAGTCGATCAATAGGCCATAATTATAAGGGGATGATCACAACACAACTCACAGAGAAGGGAGTCTGGACCAGTAATTTGAAGGGCTGTACTGAATATAAGTAATATTCGCCCTCTGATTGGGCAAGAGGGTGCAAATATCACGGAATATTGCCCAGGCTCGGAATAAACATGGTTAAACATTATTTTCGATAAGTCGATATATGCATGTCAGTTTGTCAGTTTTATATGCCCCAAGGGCGAACCCTATTGAAATTGGAAAAAATCGGTTCAGATTAAGATATAGCTCCCATATATAGTTTCGCCCGATTTTAGGTAGATGACGCACCAAAGACTCTGAAAATCATTCGATTTGCACGAAATTTGGTGTAGCCCACTAATTTACATATAGAATGATGTGTGCTAAATTTCGTGAAAATCGGTTCAGATTTACATACAGTTCCCATATATATATATATATATATATTCGTCCGATTTTAGGAAAATGATGTACCCAAGTCCCTATATATCCTTCGATATGCACGAAATTCGCCATAACGTACTGAATTAAGTCTAGAAATATGTGTGCCAAGTTTCCTGAAAATCGGTTCAAATTTAGATATAGCTCCCATATATATTTTCGTCCGATTTTAGGTAAATGGTGCACCAAAGTCCCTATATATCTTTCGATTTGCACGAAATTTGGCATAACATACTGAATTAAGTCAAGAAAGGTGTATGCTAAATTTCGTGAAAATCGGTTCAGATTTAGATATAGCTCCCATATATATTTTCGTCCGATTTAAGTTAAATAATGTACCCAAGTCCCTATACATCCTTCGATTTGCACTGAATTGGGCATTGCGTACTAAATTAAGTCTAGAATGATGTGTGCTAAGTTTCGTGTAAATCGGTTCAGATTTAGATATAGCTCCCATATATATTTTCGTCCGATTTAAAGTAAATTGTGTACAAAAGTCCCTATATATCTTCCGTTTTGCACGAAATTTGTCAAAGCGTACTGAATTAAGTCTAGAATGATGTGTTCTAAGTTTCGTAAAAATCGGTTCATATTTAGATATAGCTCCCATATATAGTTTCGCCCGATTTTAGGTAAATAGTGCACCAAAGTCCCCATATACGTTTTGATTTGCACGAAATTTCGTATGGCCTACTGAATTAAGTCTAGAAAGATGTGTGCCAAGTTTGGTGAAAATCGGTTCAGATTTAGATATAGCTCCCATATATATTTTGGTCCAATTTTAGGTAAATAGTGCGCCAAAGTCCCTATATATGTTTCGATTTGCACGAAATTTGGTATGGCCTACTAAATTAAGTCGAGAACGATGTGCGTTAAATTTCGTAGAAATCGGTTCAGATTTAGATATAGCTCCCATATATATTCTTCCGATTTTAGGTATATAGTGCGCCAAAGTCCCTATATATTCTTCGAATTGCACAACATTTGTCATGGCGTACTGAATTTAGTGTAGAATAATGTGTGCTAAGTTTCGGGAAAATCGGATTTTTTATTTTTTTTAAAGAATATTTTTTCAGAGTTTTGAATATTAAATTTTTGATAAAAATATTGGTCTGACCGATTGTGACTACAGCAAATATTGGCGGATTTGGCAGAGTGATTAAGAAGGAACGAAATATTAAAAATTTCAGTTACTATCATCCGAATTGGTTTGTGGAACTTATAGTCGATTTTATGGGTATACTTCCCACACTGTGGTACAGGTAAATATAGCTCCCATATATATTTTCATCGGATTTAAGGTAAATAATGCACCAAAGCCTCTATATTTCCTTCAAATTGCATGAAGTTTGGTTGGGATTGATGTGAGTCGGTTTACGATACTTATAGATAAAAATCGCATATTTAGTTCGTTCAATTTCATGTGAATCTTCCTCCCTCCTTATGTAGAATATAACCATATGTACATATGTAGAACATACCCAAAGTTGGGACGGTTTTATATTGTATCATATAGTCGGCCCAGTCCGACTTTACTGCTTTCCTTACTGGTTTAAAAGTTATTTTTAAGCATCTCCTATAGCCGTGGATTTTCTAAAAATTATTTTTAGGGATCTCCAGATCTTTAGGGATTTCGAAGATTTTTTTTAAAAATTATTTCTTAGGAATCTCCAATGGGAGAGGTTTTTTTTAAAATTATTTTTAAGCATCTTCAATAGGCCTGGATTTTTAAAATATATATTTTTTTTAAGTTTGACTTACCCATTAAACAGCCTTTCCTTTTCCACACTCTCCGCCACGCACATTCCCCTCAGCACTTCATACACCATACCCGCAGGACACTCACAAGTTGTCGATGACGAACACGTGCCACCACGACAATTCCATTCATTACAGAATCCGACACATTCGTTATACCCTGTATCGGGATTGATACGCGATACAAATCCTGCCTTGCAATTGCAAGTGTTGGGCGCCACACAAAAGCCATTCTCACAGGACTGTTCACAAACCGGTTCACATTCTACCGTGCTGTTCGGCAAGAAACGATAACCCTCCAGGCAGACACATTTATTCGGTTTCTGACATTCAGCATTGATGCAAGTCTCCTCGCATATGGCTTGGCAACTGTTAGGGGTTGAGGCATTCACCACCCTATAGCCCTCATTGCATTGGCATTTGTTGGGCGCCACACACATACCATTCTCACAATAGGGCCGGCAATGGGCAACACAAAGATTGGAGTGTTTCGTCTCCTCATAACCCTCCCAACATTCACAGGTATTCGGTTCGACACAATTGCTGTTGATACATGTGGGGTAGCAGACCGGGTCGCATATGGATTTCGATCCCTCACGTAATTTATGCCCAGCATAACAGCGACAAACCCCACCAGCCGAACAAATACTGTTCACACATTTCTGCGGACAATGCGGTTCACATTTACCCGTTACCCATTTCTTTTCATAACCCGGATCACAGCTACACGTACCGGGTGCAATACATTTACCATGTTCACAATCAAAGTTACATATCGGATCACATTGATTGGGATTGTTGGGGTTCGGTTTGTGGCCCATGAAACAGCGACAAGTATCGGGAGCGGTACAGGTGCCATGGATACAAGGTTGGCGACAAATGGGTATGCAATGATAAAATAAGAGAGGTTGATAACCCGAGTTACAGGTGCAAACATTCGGCGCCGTACAATTGCCATTACGACAGCCCCTATTACAGAAGGGTTCGCACACCTTCTCCTTGCTATCCGCATAAACATAACCATCGTGACATTTACACGTGTCCGGCGCCGAACAGTAGCCATTTACACATTCCTCCTTACACACCGGCGAACAACGATGAGGTTCGGTTTTTTCATAACCCTCGTGGCACTCACATTTTCCCGGTTCACTACAGAAACCATTCTCGCAATCTTTCGGGCAGGTGGGTTCACAAATGCTACGTGATCGATTGCGATAGGCATGACCCTCGAAGCAGGTACATTGATTCGGTGCCGTACAAAAGGCATTAACACATTTCTCCTTACACACTGGTATACAACCCTGCGATTCGATGCTGCCGAAATTCATATAACCCTCCTTACACTCACAGACATCGGGTGCTTTGCACACTCCATCGGCACAACCACTCGAACACACCGGATCACATTGGCTAATCGATCCCAAACGCATCGAATATCCCGCCCAGCAGGTACATTCATTCGGTGCGGTACACATCGCGTTTTCACACGGCTCTTCACACACCGGTACACAACGTTGTTGTTTTTCATCCATACGATAGCCTTCGTTACAGTGGCATTTTCCGCTCACATCGCAATGGCCATTTTCACAATTCACCTCTTTGTCACACTGGGATTCACATTCGTTTGTACTGCCCGTCACGAATTTATAACCCTCATTACATTCGCACACATCCGGTTCGATACATTTGCCATTAAGGCAGGGTTCGCTGCAAATCGGTTCGCATATTGTCCTATTCGCCGCATTACTATAACCCGTAAGGCAGAGGCATATGTCGGGTCGTATGCAGCGACCTCCTTTGCAGTCGGCACATTTTGGCAGGCAGGTTCTGAAATGAGAGAGGAGAAAAATATTTTATTTTAATATAAGTAAAACGTCAATAAGTTCGGCTGGTCCGAACCTCTAGCATCAAATTAACATACATAAGCCCTAAAATCGATGGGAACTTTTATTTAGGGGATTATGACATGGTAAAATGGTACCAGACGGTAAATTAATACCAAAATCAGAACCGTCTGGTCTTGTTGATTTGTCCGCGAGTCACGTACGTAAGACATCCTGCAATCATGACCCATCTTGTCCTAAAAATATGGATGCCTTGGGATATGTTATCGAAGGAATCGCTACAAGCACGCAGTCAAAAAAAAAATTTATCTTGACTTCAAGAATAATCTAGACCTGACTTCCTAAAACAGGCCCAAATTCAGTGTCGAGAAACGAAGGCAAACATCATAGAATATTGGAGGAGCAAAGAGTCTGACACGATGATGGAAGAGGTGAGTAAACTAAACTACATCCCGTCCGTAAACACCATAGGGCCAAGTTACAATCCCTTCAGCACCTCCTTAAGGGTGGGTCTCAGTCCAACTTGGGCGCCGATTACATAGAAAACTCGGACTTTGTAGCCACCAAAGAAAAATTTCCAACCAGAATTGCGGTCAACTCTATCAGCTCCCCAGACATAACGACCATCAGCTCGTCGCACATAGCCCTAACACCTTGGCAAACTCATGTGGCCTTAGCCTCCGATAACATTCCAATCGTGAACACATTTGAGAAGTTGGGCAACGCTAGAAGAATTCCACAGTGTTTACCCGGTTGTTCCACTGCTGCAGTCGGCCTGGCCGACCAACTCGACCCCTTC
Organism: Musca vetustissima; assembly: GCF_032173495.1. NCBI lineage: Eukaryota > Metazoa > Arthropoda > Insecta > Diptera > Muscidae > Musca > Musca vetustissima. The sequence goes on from NW_026872605.1 coordinate 28,833, forward strand.
AGGCACAACAGTCAAGGATTGTATCCTTGACGGGGATATCAATACTCTGCTAAACCATCACCGTCGGGAAAGTGGATCAACCATTACAAACTTTGTCTACCAACTCCAACGCGAGCCAAATCCATGCTCCTTCACACAAACCGATTTTGAAGCCAAGGCAAAACCATTAAAAGTCCACGGTTCCATAGCGTTGAGATACCACGTTCAACTTCTAAATCTCTCGGTAAACCTGTTGGTATTACCAGAAATTTGGAAAGTTGATCCAGTTATCCCACCTCCAATATCAAAAAAACAGGCTGATTCAGGAGAATCATATCCCCAATCAGTCCCATCTCCCGACTTCCACCAATAGCCAAGGTTTTGGAAGCGCTATTGTTACCTTCCATGACTGAACACTAGACGGGAAAGCTGATAGCACAACGACGGGAATCAACGATATAATGAAATATATTGCGAATGGCCTCAATTAGAATCGCCCGACAGCGCGGACTGTTGGACTTTTCCAAAGCAATGACACGATTAAATACTCGATTCTGATGGGTGACATAATGGATTCGAATATTACTCAACGCTGGCTTAGTAAACATCTCAGTGGTAGACAGGATTATGTAGAATTCCGAGGCAGAAAATCGAGATTCCGCAAAATCTAAATAGGCGTACCGCAATGAGGTGTCCTTACACAACTCTATTTTACCATTTACCTTGCGAAGCTTCCCGCAGATGATTGCACCATAGTATCTTCGGTAGTAGACATAGATGATATTAGTGAGATATTAAATTTACGACCACCCTTTTCTCCTCCTGAACGCGTAAGTTGAGAACCAAACTAGACATTAAAGTCGATGACCGAAGAATTCCGACTGTCCAGTACCGCAAGATTCTGGCTGTTGTATTTGACAACTTATTGAATTTTACCAAGCCCGCAGCATACATTAAAGGAGAAATCCAAACAAAATGCAAGGTCCTGAAAGCGCTGACAAGCACCTCTGGGGAAAAGAAAAAGAAACCATTATAGCGACATACAAGGCCATGAGTCGCTCAGTCTTCAGCTATGCTGCCCCAGTTCTGACCTAATCTTCAAGTTGCGCAAAATAGTGCCTTAAGGATTGCTACCAGATGTGTTTTGATTTCGAGTGTGGATAACTTCTTGAGCAGAAGAGAATACTGTCGGTACGGCAACATAACGTGTTGATTGCTAAACAGTTCGTCCTGGTCTGCCATATACCTAGTCATTCAAATCATCACATTGTGATGCAGACAGACACTTCCGCCCGGATATCCACGATGTACCATCTGATGTCAACCGATTGTCAATTGCAGCAGCCCCAAAAAAAAACAGCTACTGTCAATCACGCAAAACTGCTCGCCAATCGTATGCGGAATTCGCAAACTAAGACCGTTTGAGTGAAACCGGGAATCCCTAATCGTATGTGGATTTTATAAACAGAAGTCGGAGACCTTGAAAGTGGCCATATCTCCGCGCTGTTTAGCCTCTTATCTTTCTCAAATTAATGAGCGCGGTTGATTGGCGGCGTATTGGCTTCGGGTCGCTGATTTGGCAGGGTTATTCCATCTGAGAGATATGAAAATACCTGCCGCCAAATCTATATCTACATTGTTCTCCACATAGACGACTGAAATTGAATCCCTCAGATCTTCGGGTATCTGAAAAGAAATTCCGAGGCATCATTTATACTGCACAAGGAACCTATATACTTGCTAGAATATTCCGAAGTAAGCCCAAACTTACCAAAGAGGCAAGGGTACTTGTGAGTGAGCTTCAGACCCACAGTGAAAGAATTCAACCTTGAAATCAACCATTCAGTGGATTCCAGTGGATCATTTATAAGTCGAGTCAAGACCTTCATCCATAAATCGACACAACAGAATGTGGTCGATGTTACACCTTTTTAGATGCTATCGCCGGAATCATCAATACCATCAGCTCATCTAAATCAGTGTTGGGCAAAATTAAATTGAGAGCAAGTTTGTGCGAGCGTAACTGAGAATTCACAATTAAAAACGACTGACGCAAAGAGAAAGAAAGAGAAAATGTGTTTACCCATCGAGCCACAGTTACGGTAGCGTATATGGGTAAGCATGCCTGATCTAAATGATTTCCGCACCCAGGCATGTAAGAAGAGACCTCTATGTTCTAGAGAGAGGGAGGTACAAGAAAAATTCCATAGTCATGTAAGGAGAGACATTTGTGTTCTAGAGAGAGAGAGAGGTCCAATTGTGCAAAAGAAAATCTAGATGTTCATACTCCGGGATACTTTTTTGTAATGATCCGTCCAATATTGGATGGACCCTCAACCGACGACTATCAGTTTAGAATTGGGTGCTGGGACAAATGGAATCTGGTTCAGAAAAAGAAATTTGAAAGTGCTGGACCAATCATTACCTTGCTACCTAGCAGCAAAGATACAAATGGAAAAATCTGATGAACAATTTACAAAAATCGTAATTTTATAGAACGAAGAGACACATCCAGCTCGTTGGCCGTTGGGGAGACTCTTGGAAAAAATGGCTTGTGACGGCACTGTGAAAAGACCAATTAGCAAAATATGTTTTGGAGTGTTAGGAGACCATACAGGAGCCAGAGAGAGTGCCCGTACCTATGATCAATTATCGGTACGTGCCTGTGGCATAATCAGAGGAATAAACAATTTCACAGCGGTGTATCTAGATCATATGAGATCAGTGGATGTAGTAACTTCGACATGGAACCTGACCGTATATTTTGATATGAGACCGTTCTTTGACGTAATCGATAAGGCAAAAGATGTTATCGAAGCGGTGCGATGAACGAAAATCCAGAGGCCATGATAATTTACATTGTATTGACATTTAAGTGCCCCCGACAAGGCCCCACTTTGGATGGAATATATTTGCAAGCAACAAAGATGGAGAAAGTCCAATTGTTCCTTTCGAGAGGAGTAATGGGAATTCGAAGAGGGACGTTTGGGTAAGGAAAGTAGTAAAATCGGGCGGGGCCGACTATATGATACCCTTCACCACTTTGGGTATATTCAACAGATGAATGCTAACAGATATTGCCTTTTTGGAGGAACATTGACATGAAATTGAACGAAGATAAATATGCGACCTTTATCTATAAGTAAACTGACTAACAACAAACCCAACACATGCCATTCTGCAACCGATTTTCTCGAAACTTGACACATGCCATTCTAGACCCATTTCAGTGCACTATGCAAAATTTCGTGCAAATCGAAAGATATATAGGGCCTTTGGTGCACTATTTACATAAAATCTGACAAAATTATATATAAGAGCTATATCTAAATCTGAACCGATGCCATTTACCTTTAATCGGACGAAATTATATATGGGAGCTATATCTAAATCTGAACCCATTTTTTCCAAACTTTGCACACATCGTTCTGCACCTAATTCAGTACTCTATGCTAAATTTCATGCAAATAGAAGGATAAATAGGGACTTTGGTGCACCATTTACCTAAAATCGGACCAAAATATATATGGGAGCTATATCTAAATTCGAACCGATTTCCACGAAACTCAGCACACATCATTCTAGACCTATTTCAGTACTCTATGCCAAATTTCGTGCAAATCGAATGATATATAGGGACTTTGGTGCACCATTTACTTTAAATCGGACGAAACTATATATGGGAGCTATATCTAAATCTGAACCAATTTTCTCGAAACTTGGCACACATCATTCTGCACCTAATTCAGTACTCTATGCCAAATTTCGTGCAAATCGAATGATATATAGGGACTTTGGTGCACCATTTACTTAAAATCGGACAAAACTTTATATGGGAGCTATATCTAAATCTGAACCGATTTTCACGAAACTTGGCACACATCATTCTAGACCTAATTCAGTACGCTATGCCAAATTTCGTGCAAATCGAATGATATATAGGGACTTTGGTGCACCATTTACATAAAATCGGACGAAAATATATATGGGAGCAGATTTTCTCGAAACTTGGCACACATTATTCTAATATCAATTCAGTACACTATGCCAGATTTCGTGCAAATCGAAAGATATATAGGTTCTTTGGTGGACCAATTACCTAAAATCGGGCGAAACTATATATGGAAGCTATATCTAAATCTGAACCGATTTTCTCGAAACTTTGCACAGATCATTCTGCACCTAATTCAGTACTCTATGCCAAATTTCGTACAAGTCGAATGATATATAGGGACTTTGGTGCCCCATTTACCTAAAATCGGACGAAGATATATATGGGAGCTATATCTATATCTGAACCGATTTTCTCGAAACTTGGCACGCATCATTCTGCACCTAATTTAGTACTCTATGCCACATTTCGTGCAAATCGAATGATATATAGGGACTTTGGTGCACCATTTACCTTAAATCGGACGAACCTATATATGGGAGCTATATCTAAATTTGAACCGATTTTTCCCAATTTCAATAGGGTTCGTCCTTGGACCAAATAAGTGAACTGTGCCAAACTTCATCCAAATCGGATCATAAATGCGACCTGTACTTTGTTTACAATTTAACATCTACAGACGGACGGACAGATATGCATAAATCGATTCAGAAAGTGATTCTATGCATATTCTCAAAAGGAACCATGTGTCTATCTCGTTTCCTTTTGCCTGTTACAAACATATGCACAAAGACATAATACCTTGTAACACAGTGTGGTGAAGGGTATAAAACGGGGAAAGGCAGTAGTGAACGCTGCCTCAAAGAAGTCGAAGGTGTAAATGGACACAGGAACAGGAAGGCTCTATAGAAAATTGGCTTTCATTTGATATTTTCGGTTATCTTTGGGTAGGAAACCTACCTACCAAAAATTACTAAATTTGGCGTAAGTTTCGGGGTAGGTCCCATAGAATCTTTCTAACTTCTTGCTCAATACCACCTAATTATTATATATTATTGCAAGAAAAAAAAATAATTTGTATTCCACACACCAATCACAGACATGAGTCATAATTCTGCGATAAGACTTAATGGCAAATTCCTATTCCGATTTGGTTATTGTTTTTTTTTTTTTTTTCTTAATATCAGTATTAGGCGTCAGCACACAATTAGCATCACTACACGTACTTACCCAGTTTCACTTTCTCGTTCATAACCTTCACAACAGACCTCTTCGATATCCGTATAGGTTTCTCTAATCGGACGCAGCACAAATGGATTTAGACCTGAGGAACACTCAAATGAGTCGCAGCGTTCGGGATATTTGCGCATTGTTACCAGGGTGACACGATATTTGGTGGTTCTAAAAAAGGTGGTAGATGCGATCTCCAATTAGGTGTTATTTCCAATATTTAGATATTAAACTTCTTACGAGACTTTTTCGGTACAGCCGTAAACTGCCTTGAAGCCAGAGATGGCCAACATAACTAATAATAATACTTTGATTTTCATGATTTATTTTTCTAACAGAATTTTTATATATTAATTCTCAATAATAACAACAACACGTTCAATCTATTTTCACAACCGTTCTTAAGAATAGCTTACACGGAATTGATACAATCCGCAGAAGACGTCTTCATAACAATTTCCAATTCAATCTCTTTTTCGATTCGTCTTCTTCTTCGTATTTTCGTGTTCATTGTTTCATGAACCTCTTATCAGGAGAATGGGTCGATGGGCAGGCATTTGGGTTTTTGCACTCGTGCTGCTGGAGTCATCGTCATATTCATCAGTATCATCATCAGCATGGTGTTAAGAAGTGTTCACGTAGTTGTCGTTGTTGTTGTTCGGATTTAATGACTAGGGAATACATTGACCTATTACAGCTAGGCAAATGAACTATTTCAAGCTATGCGAGAGGATTAAAGGGAGTTCAAAGGCGTCGATTTTTAAAACAAAAATATTAGGGATCGTCAATAGGCTTGGATTTCAATAAGTATTTTTAGGCTTCTACTATAGGTGTGGATTTTTTAAAATAATATTTTTAGGCTTCTACAATAGGCGAGGATTTTTAAAAAAATATTTTTAGGCTTCTACAATAGGCGAGGATTTTTTAAAAATTAATTGGGGCAGTCTACAATAGTCGTGGATTTTTTTACAAATTATTTGGGACCTTCTACAACTGGCGTGGATTTTTATACCCTACACAACTATGTTGTCAGGGAAATATTGGTCCTAGACCCACCTTTAAGTATACCGATCGTCATATCTCGACTAGCTGAGTCGATATAGACATGCGTGTCCGTCCGTCTGTCCATTATATTTTGTAAACACGATACAGGCCACAGTTATGGACCAATCTTCACGAAATTGTAGGATGGGTTCGGCCTATTGGAGACCCCTATTCTTTTTGGGAAAGATCGGATAATATTTAGGGGATGAAAAGGACCAAAAACTTTATTTTTGTCTGATTTTCTGGTCGCTCCAGAGGCCGCAATTATGGCCCAAACCACGCGAATTGTTGCATGGAGATGGGGATCAAGCCAAAGAATAAACATGCCTGTTTTGATAAAGATTGGTCAATATTTAGCAGGTCAAATGGACCCTGACTTTTGTGTGAAATTTGTATATATTTACTCATGAAGAACAAAGACCCGATAAGTTGATAGCATATCCAAGAGGAGTGGTTGACCTTTAAATTCATACCAATTATATGCTCGTATGTACTCAGACCTGGCAATTACACTTATATATTTACAGGTGCTTACGTACTGCGATATTATTTAGTAACCCATTACCACACTGGAGGGCGGAAATATAGAGCTGATCGCTTTGAAATGTTCCATGAGGTTCCAGTAGTGGTCAAGAACAAAAACTATAATTTTCGGTGATGATCAGATAATAATTGTGGGCTGAAGTGGACCGAAAATTTATTTTCTTTTTTTTCAATTATAAACCAAACATCAGAACACAACCCACGGTCAAGGGAATCTGGACAAGTAATTTGAAGGACAGTACTGAATATTAGTAATATTCGGAAAATATGTCAGTGTAAGGAAGATGTGCTGTTGACCTCTAATCGGGCAAGGGGTGCAACTATCACGAAATATTGCCAGGCTCGGAATAAAAATCCGCAAAAAGTTAGATTTCCGTGATAGTTGTGTAGGGTATCGTATGGTCGGCCCCATCCGACTATACTGCTCCGCTCACTGGTTTAAAAATTATTTTTGATCATCTGCAATAGCCGTGGATTTTTAAAAGTTATTTGCGACAATCTACAATAGGCGTGGCTTTTTTATGCCCTCCACCATAGTAATTTTGTCATTCCGTTTGTAACTCATGGAAATATTCATTTCCGACCCTATAAAGTACATAGATTCTTAATCAGGGTAAAATTCTAAGACGCCAAATTTGGTACATTGAGTTCTTATTGGGTAGCAAATATCCCTATTAAAAATTATAAACATAGGTCAATTTTTTCGGATAGCCCCCATATAAGGGTACTCCCAATTTTCCGTAATTTGGGGTTCTTGAGCGCGTTTTTCAACCGAATTCGCTGAAATTTGGTACATAGGGTTCTTTTTGGGTACTAAATGTCTCCACAAAAAAATATAAATACAGGTTCACTTTTTCTGGTAGCCCCCATATAATAGTACCTCCTAATTTTCAGTATTTGGGGGTTTGATCGTATTTTTCCACCGAATTGGCTGTAATTTAGTATTTTGAGTTCTTAATAGGTTCCAGGTATCTCCACAAAAAATTATTTTGGGCCTACCCATTTCTTCGGGTAGGCCCCATATAAGGGTAACCCCCAAATTTTCGGTATTTTGGGGTTCTTGAGCGCGTTTTTCAACCGAATCCGCTGCAATTTGGTACATTAGGTTCCTAATGGGTACTAAATGTATCCGCAAAAAATTATAATTATAAGTCCACTTTTACTGGTAGTCCCCATATAACAGTACCTCCTAATTTTCAGTATTTGGGGGTTCCAAGTATCTCCACAAAAAATTATGAATATAGGTATATTTGTTGGGGTAGGCCCCATGTAAGGGTAACCCTAATTTTCTGTATTTTGGGGTTCTTGAGCGCGTTTTACAACCGAATTCGCTGCAACTTGGTATTTTATAGTCGTACATTGTAACAAATCTCCCTACCAAAAATTATTAATATTCGCCCCCTTTTTGGGGTCGTCCCATATAACCCCCTTTTTATACCCTTCACCACATTGTGGTACAGTGTATTATGTCTTTGTGCATATGTTTGTAACAGGCAAAAGGAATCGAAATAGACACATGGTTCCTTTTGGGAATATGCATAGAATCACTTTCTGAGTCGATTTATGCATGTCCGTCCGTCCGTCTGTTGATGTTAAATTGTAAACCAAGTTCAGGTCGCATTTATGATCCGATTTGGATGAAATTTGGCACAGCTCACTCATTTGGCCCAAGGACGAACCCTATTGAAATTGGGAAAAATCGGTTCAAATTTAGTTATAGCTCCCATATATATTTTCTACCGATTTAAGGTAAATGATGTACCAAAGTTCCTATATATCTTTCGATTTGCACGAAATTTGGTATAGCCTAATATGGTCTAGAACGATGTGTGCAAAGTTTCGTGAAAATCGGTACAGATTTAGATGTAGCTCCCATATATAGTTTCGTCCGTTTTTTGGGTAAATGGTGCACCAAAGTCCCTGAAAATCATATATTGGCACGAATTTTTACAGAGTATAGTGAATTAAGTCTAGAATGACGTGTGCTAAGTTTCCTTCAAATCGGTCCAAATTTAGATATAGCTCCCATATATAGTTTCGTCCGATTTTATGTAAATGATGTACCAAAGTCCCTATATACCTTTCGACTTGCACGAAATTTGGTATAGCCTACTGAAATGATGTGTGTTAAGTTTCCTGAAAATCGGTCCAGATTTAGATATAGCACCCATATATATTTTCGTCCGATTTTATGTAAATGGTGTACCAAAGTCCCTATATATCTTTCGATTTGCACGAAATTTGGGACAGCGTACTGAATTATGTCTAGAATGATGTGGGTTAAGTTTCCTGAAAATCGGTCCAGATTAGATATAGCTCCCATATATATTTTCGTCCGATATATAAATGGTTCACCAAAGACCTCAAGGTAGGCCGATTTACAAAAAAATTGGACAGCGTAATGAAGTAGATATAACATAGCTTGAAGCAACCATGTATCTGACAAAATGAGAAATATGGTATAGGTTGCAGAATAACATGTTTATGGATCCATTTTCATGTTAATGGTCCTTCAAAAATTCGACGTCTGTTAGGATTCATCTGTTGAATATACCCACAGTGGTTAAGGGTATCGTAAAATCAGCCCCGTCCGACTTTACTACTTTCCTTACTGGTTTATATCAAAATAGTTATCTGATTTGTTCCGCGTTTTGGGTTTGGTTCTAAGACTCTGTTGTAATTATTTCACCTGCCGAATTTCGGTGTTTTTAATATTTAGCGTAAAGAAATGTATTCTGATGCAAAAATGTTAATTTCGAAATAGAGCTATATCGGTTCACAATAAGGCCGAAATAAAACCTGTGTATATTGGTGATGGCCTTGTATAACTGTGACCTCTTAATTGCAGTATTTTGAAGACCTCTTAATTGCACACTACCATGTGTCGTCAATACCGGACCAGTTTTTTTGGGATTTTTTTAGGAATCCATTAAAAATTGCTGAAATTTATATTTGGTGTACATTGAATTTTTGGTATAGGTCCCCCTATTAGTATGTACCTGATATTTTCGATGCTAGTATCTGTTAGTATACCTCTGGTGGAGGGTATCCAAAGTTCGGCCCGGCCGAACTAAACGCTTTTTCACTTGTTTATATAAAAATAGTTATCGAAATTGTTTCGCGTTTTGGGTTTAGTTTTACGACTCTGTTGCAATCATTTCACCTGCGGAGGATATCGAGATAAAAAAACTGGAACGTAAGGTTCGATAATGAACTATATATGAACTTTTTCACTTGTTAAATGTTATTTTCGTGGATTTTTTAAAAGTTATTTTCGACCATCTACAATAGGCTTGGATTTTTTTTAAATATATTGTTGCCTTGTGTTACCCGAATTCCACAAAGGGTTTTTTTCCATAAAAATTTCACAATAAAAAATTTTGCCAGAAAATAATTTCCCATCGTTGAATTTGTTGTTGGGCACTGGTTTGAATCGCTGCTCTTTACAAATCCATATTCGATTATGAATCCTTATGAAGTTGTACGTACATCCATTGCCATTAACGACGATGAATGATCATTGTTTTAATTCACTCAACCCAGAACGCTGAGAAGTGTTATCTGTCGAGGCGACAAAGTCTGAAGCTATATGCGGCGAACAAAAAATAAATAAATAACTATTGAGTACTTTTTTTTTGCAAAAATAATTCCAATGACACATTTAATTTTATTAAAGAAATGCATTTATTTATGTGAAAAGGCAGGGTGTTGTTGGGTGAGGAGGAATTGGAGTGGTACCCTACTCTTTAGAAAATATTTATAAAAAATCCACGCCTGGTATAGGCCAATGAAAAAATGTTTATAAAAAATCCACGCCTGGTATAGGTCATTGAAAAAATGTTTATAAAAAATCCACGCCTGGTATAGGTCGTTGAAAAAATATTTTTAAAAAATCCACGCCTGGTATAGGTCGTTGAAAAAATATTTTTAAAAAATCCACGCCTGGTATAGGTCGTTGAAAAAATATTTTTAAAAAATCCACGCCTGGTATAGGTCGTTGAAAAAATATTTTTAAAAAATCCACGCCTGGTCGTTGAAAAAATATTTTTAAAAAATCCACGCCTGGTATAGGTCGTTGAAAAAATATTTTTAAAAAATCCACGCCTGGTATAGGTCGTTGAAAAAATATTTTTAAAAAATCCACGCCTTGTATAGGTCCTAGAAAAAATATTTTTATAAAAATCCACGCCTGGTATAGGTCGATGAAAAAATATTTTTAAAAAATCCACGCCTTGTATAGGTCGGAAAAAATATTTTTAAAAAATCCACGCCTGGTCGTTGAAAAAATATTTTTAAAAAATCCACGCCTGGTCGTTGAAAAAATATTTTTAAAAAATCCACGCCTGGTCGTTGAAAAAATATTTTTAAAAAATCCACGCCTGGTCGTTGAAAAAATATTTTTAAAAAATCCACGCCTGGTCGTTGAAAAAATATTTTTAAAAAATCCACGCCTGGTCGTTGAAAAAATATTTTTAAAAAATCCACGCCTGGTCTGATGGGTGCCTGAGAAAATATTCTTTAAAAAATCCACGCCTGGTATTGTGTCTCGAAAAAAATTTTTAAAAAATCCACGCCTTGTCAGAACCACCGAAATAATCGAAGGACCCCAAAAAATAAGTTTTAAAAAATCCACGCCTGGTATAGGTCGTTGAAAAAATATTTTTAAAAAATCCACGCCTGGTATAGGTCGTTGAAAAAATATTTTTAAAAAATCCACGCCTGGTATAGGTCGTTGAAAAAATATTTTTAAAAAATCCACGCCTGGTATAGGTCGTTGAAAAAATATTTTTAAAAAATCCACGCCTGGTATAGGTCGTTGAAAAAATATTTTTAAAAAATCCACGCCTGGTATAGGTCGTTGAAAAAATATTTTTAAAAAATCCACGCCTGGTATAGGTCGTTGAAAAAATATTTTTAAAAAATCCACGCCTGGTATAGGTCGTTGAAAAAATATTTTTAAAAAATCCACGCCTGGTATAGGTCGTTGAAAAAATATTTTTAAAAAATCCACGCCTGGTATAGGTCGTTGAAAAAATATTTTTAAAAAATCCACGCCTGGTATAGGTCGTTGAAAAAATATTTTTAAAAAATCCACGCCTGGTATAGGTCGTTGAAAAAATATTTTTAAAAAATCCACGCCTGGTATAGGTCGTTGAAAAAATATTTTTAAAAAATCCACGCCTGGTATGGTTTGGAAAAAATATTCTTTAAAAAATCCACGCCTGGTATGGTTTGGAAAAAATATTCTTTAAAAAATCCACGCCTGGTATGGTTTGGAAAAAATATTCTTTAAAAAATCCACGCCTGGTATGGTTTGGAAAAAATATTCTTTAAAAATCCACGCCTGGTATAGGTCGTTGAAAAAATATTTTTAAAAAATCCACGCCTGGTATAGGTCGTTGAAAAAATATTTTTAAAAAATCCACGCCTGGTATAGGTCGTTGAAAAAATATTTTTAAAAAATCCACGCCTGGTATAGGTCGTTGAAAAAATATTTTTAAAAAATCCACGCCTGGTATAGGTCGTTGAAAAAATATTTTTAAAAAATCCACGCCTGGTATAGGTCGTTGAAAAAATATTTTTAAAAAATCCACGCCTGGTATAGGTCGTTGAAAAAATATTTTTAAAAAATCCACGCCTGGTATAGGTCGTTGAAAAAATATTTTTAAAAAATCCACGCCTGGTATAGGTCGTTGAAAAAATATTTTTAAAAAATCCACGCCTGGTATAGGTCGTTGAAAAAATATTTTTAAAAAATCCACGCCTGGTATAGGTCGTTGAAAAAATATTTTTAAAAAATCCACGCCTGGTATAGGTCGTTGAAAAAATATTTTTAAAAAACCCACGCCTGGTATAGGTCGTTGAAAAAATATTTTTAAAAAATCCACGCCTTGTAATGGTCCCTGAACAAATATTTTTAAAAAAATCCACGCCTTGTATAGGTCCTAGAAAAAAATATTTTTTTAAAAAATCCACGCCTTGTTAAGGTCCTTAAAAAAATATTTTTTAAAAATTACACGCCTTTTAATGGTTCCTGAAAAAATATTTTTAAAAAATTCACGCTTTGTATAGGTCCTAGAAAAAATATTTTTAAAAAAATCCACGCCTTGTATAGGTCCACGAAAAAAATTTTTTTAAAAAAATCCACGCCTTGTATAGGTCCACGAAAAAAATTTTTTTAAAAAAATCCACGCCTTGTATAGGTCCTAGAAAAAATATTTTTAAAAAAGTCCACGCCTTGTTAAGGTCCTTGAAAAAATATTTTTTAAAAATCCACGCCTTGTAATGGTCCTTAAAAATAGTTTATTTTTTAAATCTTCTTTTCTTTCTATTTTCAGCCTTTGTAGCATGCCCATCATGTCGTATCCCGCCACATTGTTCTTGGTATTTGCAAATGATAAGTATTTTTTTTTTAATTTTTTGCAAGGAGTTACTATCACAAAACAATGCAACTATTGAATTCGAATTGCAAAAAGAACAAACAAAGACGGATATGACGCTAAAAATTGACTTACATTTACCCATTATTTTATTGGGGCCCCAGCTAAGCTGATTTAAAGGCAGATGAAGATTTCATTGGTTTTTTGTTTTTAGTATTGAGTTTTATTTTTAAAACTATGAATTTCTCTTCGAAAAATAAAAAATCACAAAATAAAATTCAAAACTTTTTTTATTCGAAATCTCTGGCCACAATCGGAATTAATAATGGCTTGAGAACAGTTTGCGTGTAACTTTATAAGAAGCAACAACGTCAATATCATTCATCATCAGCAGCAGGCGCAGACATTTATGGTGGTTATTTATTTTGAAATGACAACTAAAATTGGAATTCAAATTTTGTGTTGAAAAAAATAAATAAAAAAGTGCAATTATGTTTTTATTGAAATTATTTATCGTTGTGAGTCTTGCCTCGCTGATCGTGGCCAATAATGGCAGTAATATTTGTCCGCGTAAAACAAATCGGCCGGTAACAAAGACAGTTATGAAAAATGGTCAAATTGTTAAGGAGGTAAGGATATGCCACAAAAGGATCAAGAATCGGAAAAAAATTAAACAACAACAAAAAGTGATACAATTCCTATAATTATATATCAGTTGACACATAAATATCTGTGATGCTACTAAGAATTTGGTTTTAAAATAAACCGCAAGATTAAACAACAACAACGCATTTAGTCTATTTTTATATGTGTGTGTATTTAAAATAATTTTGGAAAAAAACACAAATTCGGATTTAAATGTTTGCTGCTACTGCGAACTAGCAGAGGTGTGGATTTTTTAAAAACATTTTTTCGAAGCATTTTTAAAAAATATGTTTAAGAATATTTTTCAAGGCTCTACAACAAGGCGTGGATTTGTTTAACATATTTTTTTAAGGCTTACTACAAGGAGTGGAATTTTTAAAAGCATATTTTCTAGGGCCACCAAGACGTGGATTTTTTATTATTTTTTTTTTTTTTTTTTGGTAGGGTCAACAACGGAACTCTGCGGATATTTATTCCGAGCCTAGGCAATATTTCGTGATAGTTACGCCTTCTTGCCCAATTAGAGGTCAACAGCACCTCTTCCTTACACTGACATATTTTCCGAAAATTACTAATATTCAGTATAGCCCGAGTCAAAAAAAAAAACCAGTAGAGAAAGTTGTAAAGTCGGACTGGGCCGACCCATCACCACTTTGGGTATATTCTACATATCGACGCCTCCGAACCATAGTATGCTAAGTCGACTTAGCATGTTTTGAAGTTCTTTACGTTTTTAGATACTACGGTCCTTAATTTAAATTCACTGAAATTTTCGTAATCATCGGCCAATCCAAACCAAAGTTATAAGCAAAAATGTACTTAGCATGGCACGTACGATTAAAGAAACTTCCATACTTTGAAAGCTTCTACTGAAAAACTCACTTTTCAGACTTAGCATACTGTGGTTCGGAGGCGTCGATATGTATCCTTACAATTGCAGGTCAATGTTCCACCTAAGGAACATACTCATGTCCTTCGTGCAAATCGAAATATGTTATTTAGGGACTTTGATGCATTATTTACCTAAAATCGGGCGAAACTATATATGGGAGCTATATCTAAATCGGAACCGATTTTAACGAAACTTAGCACACGTCATTCTAGACCTAATTTAGTAGGTAATACCAAACTTCGTGTAAATCTAATGATTTTCAGGGACTTTGGTGCTCCATTTACTTCAAATCGGATGAAAATATATATGGGAGCTATATCTAAATCTGAACCGATTTTCACGAAACTTAGCACACATCATTCAAGGCTTAATTCAGTAGGCAATACCAAATTTCGTGCAAATCGACAGATATTTAGGGACATTGGTGCGCTATTTACCTCAAATCGGAAGAAAATATATATATGGGAGCGATATCTAAATCTGTAGCGATTTTCACGAAACTTAACACACATCATTCTAGGCTTAATTCAGTACGCTGTGCCAAATTTCGTGCAAATCGAAAGATAATTAGGGACTTTGGTGCGCCATTTACTTTAAATCGGACGAAAATATATATGGGAGCTATATCTAAATCTGAACCGATTTTCGAGAAATTTTACGCACACCATTCTAGACTCAATTCAAAACGCTGGATCAAATTTCGTGCAAATCGAAAGAAATATAGGGACTTTGGTTCACCATTTACCTTAAATCGGACGGAAATATATATGGGAGCTATATCTAAATCTGAACCGATTTTCACGAAACTTAGCACACATCATTCTAGGCTTAATTCAATAGGCAATACCAAATTTCGTGCAAATCGAAAGATATTTTGGGACTTTACATTAAATCGGATGAAAATATATATGGGAGCTATATCTAAATCTGAACCTGATTTTCACGAAATTTAGCACACATCATTCTATGGTCAATTCAGGACGCTATGTCAAATTTCGTGCAAATCGAAAGATATCCCTAAATATCTTTCGATTTGCACGAAATTTGACATAGCTTTTAACCTTTAACTTTACTGCACTATTTACCTTAAATCGGACAAAAATATATATGGGAGCTATATCTAAATCTAAACCGATTTTCACGAAACTTAGCACACATCATTCTTGACCTTCTTCAGTAGTCTATGCCAAATTTCGTGCAAATCGAAAGATATTTAGGGACATTGGTGCTCTATTTACCTTAAATCGGACGGAAATATATATGGGAGCTATATATAAATCTGAACCGATTTTCACGAAACTTAGCACACATTATTCCAGACTTAATTCAGTATGCTGAGCCAAATTTCGTGCAAATCGAAAGATATATAGGGACTTTGGTGGCCCATTTACCTTAAATCGGACGGAAATATATATGGGACCTATATCTAAATCTGAACCTATTTTTACGAAACTTAGCACACATTATTCTAGACTTAATTCAGTACTCTATGCCAAATTGCGTGCAAATCGAAAGATATATAGGGACTTTGGTGCCCCACTTACCTTAAATCGGACAAAACTTTATAAGGGAGCTATATCTTAATCTGAATCGATTTTCTCAAAACTTGGGACACGTCATCCTGGACCTAATTCAGTACTCTATGCCAAATTTCGTGCAAATCGAGGATATATAGGGGCTTTGGTGCACCATTTACGTAAAATCGGACAAGACTATATATGGGAGCTACATCTAAATCTGAACCGATTTTTCCCAATTTCAATAGGGTTCGTCCTTGGGCCAAATAAGCGACTTGTGCCAAATTTCATCTAAATCGGATCGTAAATTGGGCCTGTACTTTGTTTACAATTAAACATCTACGGACAGATGGAAGGACGGACATGCATCAATCGACTCAGAAAATGATTCTATGCATATTTTCAAAAGGAACCATGTGTCTATCTCGTTTCCTTTTGCCTGTTACAAACATATGCACAAAGACATAATACCCTGTACCACAGGGTGGTGAAGGGTATAAACACATAAAATAGGTTTTCGGTCAATTTCATTCAAAATGTTTATCTGACCATCACCGAAAATTATAAGCCTTGTCCTTCACCTTACCTGGATCTTCATGGAAAATTTCAAAGCGATCAGCGCTATATTTCCGCCCTCTAGTGTGGTAATGGATTACTAAATAATATATGAATACGTAAGCACCTGTAAATATTTAAGTGTTACTGTCACGATACAGGCCATAATTGTGGCCTGTATCGTGTTTACAAATTATAATGGACAGACGGACGAACGAACGGAAACACATGTCTAGATCGACTCAACTAGTCCATATATGATGATCGGTATACTTAGAGGTGGGTCTAGGATCAATATTTCGCGGAGTTACGAACTCTTGGGTCTGCACAAAGCTATAATGCCCTGACGACATAGTTGTGTAGGGTATAAAAACTATAAGGATTGGATTTAAAAAAAAAATCTCTCAAAACAACATTAAGGCTTAGAATAAAAAACTATTTTTTTCAAAACAACATTAACACAAGCTGTGGTTTTTTGGTAAATACTTTTTTAAGACCTATAGGTCCTAAAAATATTTTTTACGGCCTATAAGGGTTAAAAATATTTCTAAATTTTTTAAAATATTTTTTAAGTATCTATACAAAGCTGGGATTTCATCAAATAAAGACCGACATTTTACAACCTTGCAGAGATTTGCAAAATTCCTGTTCTACACATTTACCATTTCGGCGAAGTAGTTGGCAAATTGGTTTGCAAATGGTCTCTGATAATTTTTCATAACCCTCCATACACTTACTGGTGTTGGGCGCCACTCATTTGGAATTTTGACATGCGGTATCACATTTTCCCTCTGCTGATATCTGATAAACCTGGAGACACTCATACACTCCCAGAGCAATACACTTGCAATTCTCGCATTCTATTTCGCAAATTGGTTTACATTGCTTGGGCGTGAGGAATTGATAACCCTTCAAGTATTCACATGTTTTGGGCGCCACTACCATCGGCGCATATGAGTTCAAAAATATTTGCCACATTCATGTATTAACCCACATCATACTCATCAATTTTTTTTTAAATCCTCACCTCATATTGAAACTTGAATAGGCCTTGGTTTGACCCCTGAAAAAATTATTCGAAAAATCCACGCGTCTTGTAAACCTCTGAAAACACTTCATTTAATTCACACCTCTTGTGGACCCATGTAAACAATTTTTCTTTTCCTTAATGAACAAATGTTTTATTTTTTTGTATTTCTTTCCTCTCTTCCCAGACCACAACGGTTACCCGCATTGTGAAGTTCTGCTGCCGCGGTTATCGCATGATTAAGGGCAGCTGCGAACCCATTTGCCGTAAAGGCTGTGCCAATGGCAAATGCATTAAACCCAACGAATGTGAGTGTTTGCCGGGCTATCGATTTTTCAGCGAAGTGGAGAAATCCAGGTGAGTGCGATTTTAAGCCGATCTCGAAGGAACGAAAATTAATTAAATTCAATAATTTCTCAGGTGTGTTCCCGATTGTGGCAAATGTGAGCGTGGTTTTTGTAGTGCCCCCGGCAAGTGTAGCTGTTATGAAAATTTCGAACTCAAAGGTGACTCCTGCCAGCCGGCCTGTCCCAACTGTGAAAATGGTTCATGTAAAATGCCCGGTAAATGCGTTTGCAATGCGGGCTACGAAATGTCCTCGGAGGGAAAATGTGAACCGGTTTGTACGCAACCCTGTGTAAATGGTTTATGTACAGCTCCTGGTATTTGTTCCTGCAAAAATGGTTATGAAATGGATGCGAATCAAAAATGCCAGCCCGTTTGCCGTGAGGGCTGTAAAAATGCTCGGTGCGTGGCCCCAAATTTATGTGAATGTATGCGGGGATTTGCCAAAGTTTCGCCGTCATCATGTGAACCCATTTGCCATACACCATGCGTAAATGGCAAATGTGTGGCACCTGAGAAGTGTCAGTGTAATGAGGGGTATGAAAAATCTGCGGAGGATGAAGAATGTCAGCCCATCTGTAGCGCAGGTTGTCCAAATGGCCGTTGTGTGGCACCCAATGTTTGTGAATGCAATAAGGGTTATGTCAAGGCCTCTAATGGTGGTGGAACATGTGAACCCCTTTGTGAGCGGGGTTGTGCAAATGGTAAATGTGTGGCCCCAGGGGTTTGTAAATGCAACGAGGACTATCACTTAAATGCGGAGGGGAAATGTGATCCTGTATGCTCGCCGATTTGTAAAAATTCCAAATGTGTGGCGCCCAATCAATGTGAATGTCTGTCGGGTTATCAGCCATCATCATCTCCCAGTGAATGCCAACCAATATGTAAATCAGGATGTCCAAATGGTATGTGCGAGGCACCGGGCAAATGTCAGTGCTATAAAGGCTATCGTCAGGCCGCTGCGGAATTATGTGAACCCATCTGTGATAACAATTGTCCGCATGGCAAATGTGTGGCACCAAATCTCTGTGAATGTCATGATGGCTATGAACGAAAATCTCCCACACAGTGTGAGCCGCGTTGTTCATGGGGCTGTCCGAATGCTAGATGTGTGGCTCCAGAAAAATGTGAATGCCTGCAGGGTTATGAGATGATTAACGGCCAGTGTGAACCCCAATGTAAGGGAGGATGTGAAAATGGAAAGTGTGTGTTACCAAATCAATGTGAATGCCTAGAGGGCTACTCAGAGGTGACTGCGAATAAATGTCAACCCATATGTCCAAGCGGATGTCCACATGGTAGCTGTATTGCTCCTGGGAAATGTGAGTGCCATAATGGCTATCATTTAGTAGGCAATGAAATGTGTGAACCCACCTGTTCCCAGGGTTGTCCCAAAGGCAAATGCATTGCCCCGGAAACGTGTGAGTGCTTGGAAGGCTTTGTCATGGAGCAGGGTATATGTAAGCCACAATGTTTGCCGGCTTGTCAGAATGGCCTTTGCGTAGAACCTAATGTGTGTGAGTGCCTCGCAGGTTATTCTGCCATCTCCCGCTCAGAATGTGCCCCAATTTGTAATTCCCAATGCCCGAATGGAAAATGTGTGGCCCCAGGAAAATGTGCGTGCAATATGGGATATCAATCCGCAGGTGATGAACTATGCCAACCGGTATGCGAAGGCAATTGCGATCATGGCAAATGTGTGGCACCAAACCGCTGTGAATGTAATCAGGGTTATCAGTTATCGAATAATAATGTAACATGTGAACCAATTTGCGAACAAGGTTGCTCGCATGGCACCTGCATTGCTCCCGGAAAATGTCAATGCTTGGAGGGTTATCAAATGTCAGATGATCAGAATATTTGTGAACCAATTTGCGAACAAGGTTGCTCGCATGGCACCTGCATTGCTCCCGGAAAATGTGAATGCTTGGAGGGTTATCAAATGTCTGCTGAGGAGAATATTTGTGAACCTATCTGCCAAGGAGGTTGTGTCAACGGCTTGTGTCTGGCTCCCAATGAGTGTCAATGCCTAGCGGGTTATTCCAAGTCAGCTGTGAATGGTTCCTGTGAACCGTTTTGTGAATCAGGTTGTATCAATGCCGCCTGTATTGCCCCTGAGGTTTGTTCCTGCCACGAGGGCTATGGCATGATATCGCCGAATCGCTGCGAACCCGTCTGTCGTGGTGGCTGTCATAACGGCAATTGTGTGGCGCCAAATGTATGCGAATGTTTCCCCGGATATGCCGCTGATACACCCAATGTCTGTCTACCCATCTGTGAATCCGGTTGTCCCAATGGAAGGTGTATTGCGCCCGAGACCTGTCAGTGTGATGAGGGTTATAAAATGAACGTGGCAAATTTTTGTGAACCCATTTGTGCCGATGGTTGTAAAAATGGGGAGTGTGTGGCGCCCAATACCTGTTCATGTTTAAAAGGTTTCAAAATCCTCACTCCCAAAGAATGTGAACCAATTTGCGAAATGGAGTGCGGGAATGGCAAATGTATTGCTCCGGGAGTGTGTGAGTGTCTCCAGGGTTATCAAATGTCCGAAGAGGGAAAATGTGAACCCATTTGCGATCCTGCATGTGAAAATTCAAAATGTGTGGCGCCCAATACTTGTGAATGTTTGGAGGGTTATGAAAAATTTTCGGATACAATTTGTAAACCAATTTGCCAACCTCCCTGCGTGAATGGAGAATGTCTAGCCCCAGGAATTTGCAAATGTCTGCAAGGTTATCAAATGTCGGAGCAAGGAAATGTGAACCAATGTGACACGGTGTGTGAACCTCCCTGCAATAATTCCAAATGTATTGCCCCAAATGCATGTGCCTGTTTTGAGGGTTATTCCAAATCGGCACTAGTTCCGTATCATTGTGATCCTATCTGTGAATCGGGTTGTTCAAATGGCGATTGTTTGGCCCCGAATCAGTGTCAATGTCACACAGGTTATGAGCTAAGTGAAGGGGGCATATGTGAACCCCAGTGTGAAGGAAGTTGTGTGCATGGAAAATGTGTGGCCCCCGAAAAATGCAAATGTATGGAGGGCTATTTCAATAAAAATGCAACCCTGTGTGAACCAATTTGTGAGCCGGCATGCCAAAATGGAAGATGTCTGCAGCCAGGCGAGTGTGAATGTTTCACGGGTTATGAAATGGGTATTGAAAATAAATGCCAACCCATCTGCCCGGGAGGTTGTGAAAATGCCATATGTTCCCAACCAAATCTATGTGAATGTAATGATGGTTATGGCCAAATTTCCGCCACGAAATGTGAACCCATTTGCCTCTCGGGTTGTCCAAATGGCAATTGTGTGGCCCCCGAAAAATGCGAATGCCTTGATGGGTTCCATATGAATTCTAGCGGGATTTGTGAACCCATATGTCAGCCGAATTGTGGAAATGGAATATGCGTGGCACCTCAACAATGTTTGTGTGACGAGGGTTATGCCTTAAATGCGTCAGGGCAATGTGAACCCCTTTGTGAGGATGGTTGTGAACATGGTTTGTGCGTAGCTCCGCAAATTTGTGAGTGTCTGGAGGGTTTTGTAAAATCTGCAGATAATACATGCGTTCCATCATGTGATCCACCTTGTGAGAATGGTGTTTGCAGGGCACCTGGAAAATGTGAATGCCTCGAGGGATTTTCTTTAAATGCAACCCAACACTGTGAACCCATTTGTCCCGAAGGATGTGAACATGGCTTGTGCATAGCCCCCAATCTTTGTGAATGCCACGAAGGCTTTGTAAAATCCTCTGAACATAAATGCATTCCCTCATGCGATCCGCCCTGCCTAAATGGAGAATGCGTATCACCAAATGTTTGTCAATGCAGTGAGGGTTACTTGATAAGTCCCTTACAAGCATGTGAACCCCAATGCTCGAATGGCTGCCCTAATGGAAAATGTGTGGAACCAGAGGTATGTGAATGTTCCGAAGGCTATACGATGAATTCCACTCGGCAATGTGAACCCCATTGTGAGAATAGTTGCATCAATGGTTCATGTGTGGCGCCCAATGTATGTGAATGTCAACAGGGATATTCGAAGGTGTCTGCTGATATATGTGAACCCCTCTGCGATAAGGGGTGTTCAAATGGCTTGTGTATAGCTCCTGGGGTTTGCGAATGCTTAGAAGGCTACAGTCGCCAGGAAGATGATTCTGAATGTCGTCCGGAATGTAACTCAGCATGTGAACACGGTTTATGTGTGGCGCCCAATGAATGTGAATGTGATGAAGGTTATGAAAAATCTGCAGATGGGATATGTGAACCCCAATGCCTTGATGGATGCACGAATGGCAAATGTATCGCACCCAATAGCTGTCAATGTAATGAAGGCTATGCAATCAATGAGGAGACCGAGCAATGTAAGGAACAAAAAATTATTTTAAAATCAGCGGAAATAAATTTCGCTTGCTCCCAATTAACCTGTCTTCATGGTCTGTGCATGAATGATGCCTGTATTTGTCCCGACGATATGTTACTTTTAAACGGCGATAAACTCCAAGGGTGTGTGGTGAAATGTGATGAAGATTATCAATGTGGTTATGGCTATTGTCGGCCGAATGGTACCTGTGCCTGTGGCGAGGGTTATCAATATTCCATTGCGGATATGCGTTGTGAGCCGCAGACCTTATTGGCCTTTACATCGAAACCTTGGCTGAAATGGTTCTTCATTTTGGCCATTATAGCCTGTGTGGTGGCCTTTAATATCCTGATCATTATGTGCATCTATGCTAGGAGGAAAATATCCTATAATGTGGATCATAAAGGTGAGTATTACGTGGATTTTTTAAGGTATATCTTTACGGGCTATTTGAGGTGTGGATTTTTTTAAGATTATTTTTTCAAGGGCCATATGAGGCGTGGATTTATTAAAGATTATTTTTCAAGGGCCATATGAGGCGTGGATTTTTTAAAGATTATTTTTTCAAGGGTCATATGAGGCGTGGATTTTTTAAAGATTATTTTTTCAAGGGGGCGTGGATTTTTTAAAGAATATTTTTTCAAAAGGCTACCCGAGGCGTGGATTTTTCAAAGGCCTACTTGAGGCGTGAATTTTTTAAAGAATATTTTTTCAAAGGGCTATACGAGGCGTGGATTTTTTAAAGAATATTTTTTTAAAGGGCTATACGAGGCGTGGATTTTTTAAAGAATATTTTTTTAAAGGGCTATACGAGGCGTGGATTTTTTAAAGAATATTTTTTCAAAGGGCTATACGAGGCGTGGATTTTTTAAAGAATATTTTTTCAAAGGGCTATACGAGGCGTGGATTTTTTGAAGAATATTTTTTCAAAGGGCTACCCAAGGCGTGGATTTTTTAAAGAATATTTTTTCAAAGGGCTATACGAGGCGTGGATTTTTTGAAGAATATTTTTTCAAAGGGCTACCCAAGGCGTGGATTTTTTAAAGAATATTTTTTCAAGGGCCATATGAGGCGTGGATTTTTTAAAGAATATTTTTTCAAACTGCTATCCGAGGCGTGGATGTTTTAAAGAATATTTTTTCAAACTGCTATCCTAGGCGTGGATTTTTTTAAGAATATTTTTTCAAACTGCTATCCGAGGCGTGGATTTTTTAAAGAATATTTTTTCAAACTGCTATCCGAGGCGTGGATTTTTTAAAGAATATTTTTTCAAACTGCTATCCGAGGCGTGGATTTTTTAAAGAATATTTTTTCAAAGGGCTATACGAGGCGTGGATTTTTTAAAGAATATTTTTTCAAACTCCTATCCAAGGCGTGGATTTTTTAAAGAATATTTTTTCAAACTCCTATCCAAGGCGTGGATTTTTTAAAGATTATTTTTTATGTTACTTTTTTAATTAGTAATTCATGTTTCTTCTTGTTTTTTTTCAGAAAATCAATTGGGTCTTATAAAATTATCAGCGAATACCGCGGATGTTATACGAAACCCGGCAACAGCCGAAGTCTAAGGAAAAATATCGAATAATTTTTTTAACTTTAAGTTTTATGTATATAATTAAATATTAGTATTACAAAGAAAATATATATTTAAGAAAATTATAAAAGTAATATTTCAAGAGCTTTATAGAAATAATATATGTGTGTATGTTTTAGTGGAAAAATATTTAAAAATAAACAATAAAAAATTCCTTTGGTGTTTCCATATTTTTTAGGAGTCCAAATACCCCGAAAAATTAATTTTGAAAATGTTCGCCCAAAAATTTATTTTAAAAATCTGCGCCTTTAGCTATACCCCAAAAAATTAATTTTAACCAGTAAGGAAATATCAAAAGTCTATGTGATACCCTTCACCACTTTGGATACATACAGCTTAGCTTAGCTGGCTTGTTACAGAACGGTTGTTCCATATGCCGAGCTTAAAAAAGATTTCCAAGTGCGTCGATTTTGTGCGCAAATCCACCAATTTGGAAGACCACGTTCCAAGATGTTTTTTTTCTACTTGGTCTTTCCATCTAATTCGTGGCCTTCCCCTTCTACGGGAACTATCAGTAGGCTCGTTTTTATGTGCCTTTTGTGCTGGGGCATTCTCATTCATCCGCACTACATGGCCTAGCCACCGTAGTCGATGCAGCTCAATACGACTGGTTCATTCGACGCCGATATTCACCGTCGACGCAGATCGGCCCGTAGACCTTTCGGAGAATTTTTCTTTCAAACACCCCAAGAGCAGCCTCATCTGCTTGCGCAAGTACCCATGCTTCTGATCTATATAATACCACGGGTAGTATCAGCGTCTTGTAAAGTGTGAATTTTGTCTGGCGGGAGGTGGTCTTGTTTCTAATCTGCTTACTTAGACCATAGTAGCATCGGTTGGCCATCACAGTCCTTCTCCGAATTTCAAAACTGATGCCATTCGTTTTATTTATGGCGTTACCAAGGTATACAAAGTCTTTGTCTACCTCGAAGCTGTAGTTCTCAAGTTCCACAGTTGGTCCGAGTCTACTGGACGTCTTGCGCGTTGATACCATCAGCTTGGTCTTCTCGCCGTTTACTGCCAGACCCACATTGGCAGACTCCTTTTCGATGTTCGACACATTATAACGATGTCACCGGCGTGGGCGAGTAACATGTGTTGTTTAGAGTACAGAGTGTCATTTCTGTTCATCTTTGCGTCTCGTATGACCTTTTCTAGCAGGATGTTAAAAAGATCACACGACAAACTGTCACCTTGTCTGAATCCTCGTTCGATATTGAAGGGCTCCGATAGGTCTTTTCCGGATAGGGCTGTCGAATGCGGCTTTATAGTCGACAAATAGGTGGTATGTGTCGATGTGTTTTCCTTGGGTCTTTTCCAGGATTTGGCGCAGAGTGAAAAATGGTAAATGTTGGATTTGCCATTTCTTAAGCCGCATTGGTATGGTCCAATAATGTCATTGACCATTGGCTTCAGTCGTTCACACAGCACGCTATATAGCACTTTATATGAGATGGGAAGGAGACTTATTCCTCTATAGTTGGTACATATCGTCTTGTCTCCTTTTTTGTGCACGGGACACAGGATGCTGAGTTTCCAATCATTGGGCATGTATTCCTCTAGCCAAATTGTACTAATCAGCTGGTGCATGCTCCTGACCAGCATCTGGCCACCAGTCTTGAATAGTTCGGCTGATAACCCATCGGCTCCTGCTGTTTTATTGTTCTTGAGCCGATTAATTGATTTTATGGCCTTATCTTGGCTAGGTGGTATACACTCTAACCATCATCTCTTATTGGTTCTGGGTATCTTCTTCAACGCCACTATTTGATACTAGAAGCTTTTCAAAATGCTCCTTCCAGATCCTCAACACGCTGTCTGTATATGTAACCAAGTTTCCTTTTTCATCTCTACAGGAGGATGTGCATGCACTAAAGCCTTCGGTTTGGTGTTTTACTCGTTGGTAAAATTTCCGGACTTCATTCTGATTCCTGTACATCTCGATTTGCTCACGCTCACGTTTTTCTTGTTCTTTCTTCTTTTTTCTTAAAACACGTTTCTCCTCTCTCCTTTCATCCCGATAATTCTCCATCACGTTACGTGTTGCTACTGTCTGCAAGGTTGTCCTATACGCTGCGTTTTTCACATCAGCAGCACTACGACACTCCTAATCGTACCATGGGTTTCTTGGTGGTGGTTTTTGGTACCCAAGTGTTGCTTTTGCTGCAGTTTGTAGGGAGTGGGCAATTCTTTGCCATTGTGCCTCTATACTATTATCGGCACAAGAAGTGCTTTCTTCAAGCAGATGGGTAAGTTGAGCGGAGTAGGCCTCGGCTACCTGTTGTGTTTGCAGCTTTTCGACGTCGAGTTTCCGTAGATCGCACCTTTGCTGCTACATTAAGACGGGTTGCGTACCTTTGCTGCTACAAGGTAATGGTCCGAATCGATCCTCGGATCGATCAGACGTCTAAAAAAACACTGGATGAATACCTTCCGTTTATCACAACATGATCAATTTGATTTCTCGTTGCTTGATCAGGGGAGATCCAAGTGGCCTTGTGTATATCGAGATGCTTGAATCTGGTGCTGCTAACTACCATGTTTTTTTCTGCCGCGAAGTCAATCAACCTCATGCCGTTGTCGGATGTATCTTCATGAAGACTGAATTTTCCGACGGTGGGGCCAAAGATACATACAAGAGATGGTAATATATACAATATACTCTAGAGAGAACATACATATAATATTTAGAGTACCATTGAAATGGAATGGGGTGAAACTAAATGTGTGATCTACATAGATATTTGAACCGATTAAAACCCATGAAATTAAATCTGAAATCTATGAAAAATTGTATGTCAACCGGATTCTTTTGTGTACCATTTGTATGAAATAGAGCAAAATAATGTATGTGGAGCTATATGCAAATCTGGTCCTATACGGAATAGAATCGGACGAAACTATATATGGGAGCTCTATCTAAATCTGAACCGATTTTCACAAAACTTCGTATACATCAATGTGGACCTATTTTAATACGCTCTGCAAAATGTTGTCTCAATAGAAATAAATATTGAAAGTTTGGTGCACAATTTACCTAAAATCGGACGAAAATATATATGGGAGCTATATCTAAATCTGAATCGATTTCAACAAAACTTCCTGAATCACTTGCATATAATCGAATTATCTATATATGGGAGAAATATATCTAAAACTGAACGGATTTCATCAAAACTTCACGTACATCAAATTGGACCTAATCTAGTACACTGTGCAAAATTTTGTCCCACTCTGAATAATATTGGAAGTTTGGTGCACCATTTACATAAAATCGGACGACACTATAAATGGGAGCTATATTTAAATCTTAACTGATTTTAACAAAATTGCGCATACATCTATCAGGATCTAATTCTGGCGCAATTTAGTACGCTATGCAAAATTTTGTGCGAATCGAAATATTTACATTTACATAAAATCGGACGAAAATATATATGGGAGCTATATCTAAATCTGAACCGATTTTCACGAAACTTGGCACACATCATTCTACACTCAATGCAGTACCCTATGTCAAAATTCGTGCAAATCGATAGTTATATAAGGACTTTGGTTATATTTACATAAAATCGGATGAAAATATACATGGGAGCTATATCTAAATCTGAACCGATTTTCTTGAAACTTGGCACACATCATTCTGTACCTAATTCAGTACTCTTTGCCACATATCGTGCAAATCGAATGGTATATAGGGACTTTGGTCCACCATTTACTTTAAATCGGACGAAACTATATATGGGAGCTATATCTAAATCTGAACCGATTCTTCCCAATTTCAATAGGGTTCGTCCTTGGGCCAGACAAATGAGCTGTGCCAAATTTCATCCAAACCGGATTATAATTGCGACCTGTACTTTGTTTACAATTTAACAGACAGACTGACGGACGGACAGGCATAAATCGACCAATTTTGGCCTATAGATCGACTCGAAAAAAACAACAAAAAATAAGTTTTTGGTCCACTTCATCCCAAAATTATTATCTGATCATCACCGAAAATTATAGGCGTTGTCGGTGACCATAACTTGAACCTTATGGAAAATTTCAAAGCGATCAGCGCTATAGTTCCGCCTTCTAGCATGGTAATGGGTTACTAAATAATATACGAATACGTAAGCAACTGTAAATATGTTTGTGTAAGTCCCGCATCCGAGTAAATACGACAATATAATTGGTATCAATTTAAAGGTCAACCACTTCTCTTGAACATACTATCAACTTCTCGGGTCTAGGATCTTCAGGTGCAAATATATACCCCATAGAATAAAAATTTTGTAATTTTTCACACAAAAGTCAGGGTCCATTTGACCCGCTAAATATTGACCGATAGGCATACTTATTCTTTGGCCCGATCCCCTTCTTCGTCCAAAATTCGCGGTGTTTGGGTCATAATTGCGGCCTCTGAAGCGACCAGAAAAACCGACAAAAATAAAGTTTTTGGTCCATTTCATCCCCTAAATATTAACCGATCTTTTCCAATAGGGGTCTTCATTGGACAGAACCCATCCTACATGCAAAATTTCGTGAAGATTGGTTCATAACTGTGGCCTGTATCGTGTTTACAAATTATAATGGGCAGACGGACGGACGGACACACATGTCTAGATCGACTCAGCTAGTCGAGATATACTTAAAGGTGTGTATAGGACCAATATTTCGCGGCGTTACAAACTTTTGGGGCTGCACAAAGCTATAATACCCTGACAACATAGTTGTGTAGGGTATAAAAATCCACGCCTTGGTAAACCCTTAAAAATGATTTTAAAAAATCTATGCCTTTTTATTTAAAAATATATTTTAATACAATTTATATTTAATTTTTTGTTTTTAAATAATATGTACATCTTAATTCTATATAAGAAATATTTATTTCATTGATACTGAAAATTGCATTGGATCCGCAGGCTATATTTTTTTAATAGACCATTATTTGATTACGATCTAGGAAGTGTTCACAAAAGTACTCGGGTGAGGCAGGATAACAGTTGTAGCATTCTAAAAATCCAAGAAGAAAATGTATTAGTTAGAATAAAAAATGCCGATCATATTTTTCCGGTTCTGAGATCCTACCTGTCCTGGTCTGCCTTTGCTTTTGTATTTGTACCTGCCGCATAATTAGCCCCAGTGAGATCAATACTGCCAATATACACACTGTTATTATAATACACCAAACATTTAGCCAGGATGGTACATGCAGCTGACAGATCGCCGGACTTTCGGTCAGTTGATCAGCTACATCATCATCATGTTGGAAATTTTCCATAAAATTAAAAATTGACGATTCGAGTGTGGGCGGCACGGTACTGAGCTGAGTGACAACACCCAAGGCTGGCGGTTCATTTTCAAGATTATTTCCCTTTTCAGCAACATCTGAAATTTGGGCTGGCGGATTGAACATATATTCGGTTAGGCGACCCATATCCAAAAAATATGTAATAATTGTTTTCTCTCTCTCAGAATTTTCTACTTCTGGCCCAGGCGTTTAATATCTTCAGCTAACTATCACTGAATGAAGGAAAAGTTATGTTTGTGGATTTCTTTTGTTGTTGCTGCTGCTGGGGATGCAGTAGCAGCTACTGCTGCAACTGGTGTGGGGGCATTCAGATGGGAACGTTCAACGTTCACCATCAGGGGCGTCTGTCTGTATCATGAAACATTAAAACAAACAACGAAACAGACAAGTCACTCATTTAGTCATATTATCTGCAGCTTAATACCTCCCTAGCTTCAACCTCCACCATGTCCCGCCATTCTCTGCAGCAGCATGTGACTCTTCAAGTACGAATCAAAGCGGTGAAATTATCTTGTGCGTATTAAAGAAACAACACCAACAACAACAATTTCTAGAATATTATACAGTTGTTAATTGTATTAAAAATAGCCAGAGTTGTTGTTGTTTTTATTGTTATTACAACAACATATCAATGTTTGTTGTTTCATTTTTCCACCCAGCCAGCCATCCATCGAAGCCATTAAATCATTCATCCATTTTATTCTGGAATCAAAACAAAGAGTTACACGGACTTGGGCAATGTTGTTTTTGTTGTTGGTGTTGTTATTTTTGTATTTATTTTTATAGATTGTCTTGAAAATTTTCCAGGCTTAAACAAAATAGAAAAAATCACAACAAGAAGCAGCAGAGAAAATAATAAGGTTCAGCAACTAAGTCAGACGACGGCATGATGATGAATGTAGTTCGAAACAATAGCTGAACACAATGGGAACCCAAGAATTACAACAACAACAACATGAAAAACTAACTTTAAAAAATCCACGCCTTGGGTTAGACCCCAAAAAACTAACTTTAAAAAATCCACGCCTTGGGTTAGACCCCAAAAAACTAACTTTAAAAAATCCACGCCTTGGGTTAGACCCCAAAAAACTAACTTTAAAAAATCCACGCCTTGGGTTAGACCCCAAAAAACTAACTTTAAAAAAATCCACGCCTTGGGTTAGACCCCAAAAAATTAACTTTAAAAAAACTAACTTTAAAAAATCCACGCCAGTAAGGAAAGTAGTAAAGTCGGACTGGGTTAGACCCCAAAAAACTAACTTTGAAAAAAATCCACGCCTTGGGTTAGATATTACTTAAAACTTCAGTATGTTGTGCAAAATTTTCTGTCGATCGGCCTAAGTTTGGGTCTTTGGAGCTATATCTAAATCGGTGCCGATTCCTACAAAACTTGCCAAATATTAGGCAATACTAATTTCAGTGCGTTGTAACATTTTGTGGCAAACGGCCTTTGGTGCACCTTTTACTTAAAATCGAACGAAACTATATCTAAGTCTGCACCGATTTTCAGGAAACTTAACACACATCGTTCTAGAACTAATTCATTACGCTATGCCAAATTTCGTGCAAATCAAAAGATATATAGGGACTTTGGTTCACCATTTACTTGAAATCGGAAGAAAATATATATGGGAGCTATATGAACCGATATTCAGGATAATTAGCACACATAATAATTCTAGACTTAATTTAGTAGATTCTGCCAAATTTGGTGCAAATCGAAAGATATATAGCGACTTTTTTACACCATTCACCTTACATCGGACGAAAATATATATGGGAGCTATATCTAAATCTGGACCGATTTTCAGGAAACTTAACACACATCATTCTAGACCTTATTCATTACGACCATTCTATTTATAATTCATTGCGCTGTGCCAGATTTGGTGCATATCGAAAGATATATAGGGACTTTGGTGCACCATTTACCTGAAATCGGAGGAAAATATATATGGGAACTATATCTACATCTGAACCGATTTTCAGGAAACTTAACACACATCGTTCTAGAACTAATTAATTACACTATGCCAAATTTTCGGGAAATTTAACACACATCGTTCTAGACTTAATTCAGTACGCTGTGCCAATTTTCGTGCAAATCGAGGCATATATAAGGGATTTTTTGCACTATTTACCTAAAATCGGACGAAAATATATATGTGGGATCTATATCTAAATCTGGACCGATTTTCAAGAAACTTAACACACATCATTCTAGACCTTATTCATTACGACCATTCTATTCTATTTATAATTCATTGCGCTGTGCCAGATTTGGTGCATATCGAAAGATATATAGGGACTTTGGTGCACCATTTACCTGAAATCGAAAGAAAATATATATGGGAGCTATATCTAAATTTGAATCGATTATCACGAAATTTAACACACATCTTCATAGACTTAATTCATTACGCTGTGCCAAATTTCGTGCATATCGTAGGATATATAGGGACTTTATTGCACTATTCACTTAAAATCGGACGATAATATATATGGGAGCTATATCTAAATTTTAACCAATTTTTCCCAATTTCAATAAAGTTCGTCCTTGGGCCAAATAAATAAGCTGTGCAAAATTTCATCCAATTCGAATCAAAAATGCGACCTGTACTTTGTTTACAATTTAACATGGACAGATAGACGGACGGACGGACATGCATAAATCGACTTAAAAAGTGATTTTATGCAAATTCTCAAAAGGAACCCTGTGTCTATCTCGTTTCCTTTTGCCTGTTATAAACATAGTGACCTTTGCTTAACGTTGACGCATTTTTTTTCTATCATGGCATCAATTACGCCAACATCGCTGTGTGCAAAGTGTTTTAAACCTTTAAATGCTGAAAAATATATAAGGTGTAACATTTGTGGTTGCCGGTTTCATTATATCTGCACTGAAATTGTTGATGTAAATATATTTGAAGTTATTAAAAAAACTAAAAATATATTTTATAATTGCAATGAATGCATAACAATCTCGAGAGAATTGGTTTCTTCCGTGTCTATGCTCTCAATTGAAGTTAGAGAGCTTAAGAAAATGCTGGTTGATTTAATTTCCCAATTTGATGTTTTAAAAGGAGCTGAAAGTCATAATCTCAATACCGGTTTGTCTAGTTCTGCTGCTCTTGGCATGATTAGTCGAGCGTCTCTCTCAGATAATCATCATTTATCTAATATCTCACCACTTGGTGTTGTTGCTGCTAATGCTGATCCCGTTTCCATAGAAGCCTCTCATTTATCTGTTGTGAATGCTGGTTTTAGCAACACAAGCAATGCAGTTAATGAGTCTGTTATTGTTGCAGATGCTCCAAACAGAGAAGCCTCACAATTATATATCAATAATGTTATGCGTGATGGTATTGCTGATACTGCAGGTAACGGGCAAAAAAATCGAGACAGACCCATGGTTCCTTTTGAGAATATGCATAGAATCACTTTCTAAGTCGATTTATGCATGTCCGTCCGGCCGTCCGTCTGTCTGTCCATGTAAAATTGTAAACAAAGTACAGGTCGCATTTATGATCCAAATTGGATGAAATTTGGCATAGGTCACTTATTTGGCCCAAGGACGAACCCTATTGAAATTGGGAAAAATCGGTTCAGATTTAGATATAGCTCCCATATGTATTTTCGTCCGATTTAAGGTAAATGGTGCATCAAAGTCCCTATATATCTTTCGATTTGCATGAAATTTGGCACAGCGTAATGAATAAGGCCACGAATGATGTGTGCAAAGTTTCGCGAAAATCGGTTCAGATTTAGATATAGCTCCCATATATATCTTCCTTCGATTTAAGGTAAATAGTGCACCATAGTCCCTATATTCGATTTGCACGAAATTTGGCACAACGTACTAAATTAAGTCTAGAATGATATGTGCAAAGTTTCGTGAAAATCGGTTCAGATTTAGAAATAGCTCCCATATATAGCTTCGCCCGATTTTAGGTAAATAATCCACTAAAGTCCCTGGAAATCTTTTGATGTGCACGAAATTTGGCACAGAGTTATGAATAAGATCGAGAATGATATCTGCCAAGTTTCGTAAAATTTAAGGTAATTGGTGCACTAAAGACCCTATATATCTTTCGATTTGCACGAATTTTGGTATAGGATACTGAATTAAGTCTAGAATGATGTTGCTAAGCTTCGTGAAAAGATCCATATCTAGTCCGATTGACACAACGTACTGATGTTATATAAATTATTCTCTCGAAAGTTTCCCTGAAATCGGTTCAGATATAGAGTTATAACAAAACGCATCGTCTGTTAGGATACAAATGTAAATATACCCAAAGTGGTGAAGAGTATCATATAGTCGGCCCAGTCCGACTTTACTACTTTCCTTACTGGTTATTGCAAGTATCTATCAGTATACCTATGGTGGAGGGTATCCATAGTTCGACCCGGTTAAACTTAACGTTTTTTCACTCGTTTTTTACCCTTAAAAAACTCGAAATAATTGGTTATATTGGAGCTTTTCAAACCATTGTCAATTTTCTGGATGGAATTTCATTCTCTTCGGAATCAAATTACGTCATTCTACTTTGAATTTGTGTAATTCGGACATATGTGAGGTCTTTTGTGAGTCATTTTCAGGAATTCTGAACCGGATTTAAACCGCATTTAGAACACAAAATAATGGGTGTATATTTAGAACACTAAATGTGCCATGTAACTTGTGGTATATATAATTTCTTTATCCACTTGATCTTTAGCTGATCAATATACATCAGCTTCAATCTACAAAGTGAAGTCCACAAAGTCGTCTACAAAGTCTTGTGGCATTTGACTTACATTTCTAATAAAATGCAGTCTTGAAAAATTCCTAAATGTCCCTGTTTTTATTATTATAATCAATCGATACCAGAAAGTTTGTTCAACTTTATTTTGCATGCAAGCCACATTAGCTAGATTGTGGTGAAAGTTTAACAATAGATTCTCAATTAAATAAAACTTAAAACAAAAGTTAAACCAGTGAGCGGAGCAGTATAGTCGGACGGGGCCGACCATATTATACCCTACACAACTACCACGGAACTCTAACTTTTGCTTATGTGTATTTCGAGCCTGATCAATATTTCGTGATTTTTGCACCCTCTTGACCGATTAGAGATTAACAGCACATCTTCCTTACAAATACATATTTTCCGAATATCTCAATATTCTGTTGTCTTGACCATACCTGGATTCTCAAGGAAAATTTCAAAGCGATGAGCGCTATATTTCCCTCCTCTATTGTGGTAATATATTACTAAATAATATATGAATACGTAACCACCTGTAAATATTTACATGTAACTCCCACATCCGAGTACATACGACCATATAATTGGTATCAGTTTAAAGGTGAACCACTCCTCTTGGATATACTATCAACTTCTTGGGTCTATGTCCGACCAGAAAAACCGACAAAAATTTAGTATTTGGTCCCTTTCATCCCCTAAATATTAACCGATCTTTACCAAAAACAATAGGGGTCTTCATTGGCCAGAACCCATCCTACATGCAAAATTTCGTGAAGTTTGGTCCATAACTGTGGCCTGTATCGTGTTTACAAATTATAATGGACAGACGGACGGACGGACGGACACACATGTCTAGATCGATTCAGCTAGTCGAGATATGACGATCGGCATACTTAAAGGTGGGTCTAGGACCAATATTTCGCGGCGTTACAAACTTTTGGGGCTGCACAAAGCTATAATACCCTGACAACATAGTTTTGTAGGGTATAAAAATAAATATATAGGGTTTTGCCTTTTTATACCCTTCACCACACTGTGGTACAGGGTATTATGTATTTGTGCATATGTTTGTAACAGGCAAAAATAATCGAGATAGACCCATGGTTCCTTTTGAGAATATGCATAGAATCACTTTCTGAGTCGATCTATGCATGTCCGTCCGTCTGTCCGTCCGTCCGTCCATGTATTTTTGTGAGCAAAGTACAGGTCGCATTTATGATCCGAATTGGATGAAATTTGGCACAGCCCATTGGTTCGGCCCAAGGACGAACCCTATTGAAATTGGAAAAAATCGGTTCAGATTTCGATATAGCTCCCATATATATTTTCGTCCGATTTTAGGTAAATGGTGCACCAAACAGCCTGAAAATCATTAGATTTCCACGAATTTTGGCATATTGTACTGAATTAAGTCGACAATGATGTGTGCAAAATTTCGGGAAAATCGGTTCAAATTTAGATATAGCTCCATACGCCCGATTTTAGGTAAATTGTGCCCCAAAGTCCCTGAATATCATTAGATTTTCACGAATTTTGGCATAGCGTACTGAATTAAGTCTACAATGATGTGTGCTAAATTTCGGGAAAATCGGTTCAGATTTAGATATAGCTCCCATATATAGTTTAGCCCGATTTTAGGTAAATGGTGCACCAAAGTCCCTGAAAATCATTAGATTTGCCCGAATTTTGGCATAGCGTACTGAATTAAGTGTAGAATGACGTGTGATAAGTTTCGTGCAAATCGGCTCAGATTTAGATATAGCTCTCATATATAGTTTCGCCCGATTTTAGGTAAATGTTTCATTAAAGTCCCTGCAAATCTTTAGATTTTCACGAATTTTGGCATAGCGTACTAAATTAAGTCTAGAATGACGTGTGCTAAGTTTCGTGCAAATCGGCTCAGATTTAGATATAGCTCCCATATATAGTTTCGCCCGATTTTAAGTAAACGGTGCATCTAAGTCCCTGCAAATCTTTTGATTTGAACGTATTACGTTAAGTCTAGAATGACGTGTGCTAAGTTTCCTAAAAATCGGTTCAGATTTATATTTTACGTAAATGGTGCACCAAAGTCCTTGAAAATCATTAGATGTTTGTCGGTTTAGATATAGATAAAGAGCACATATTTAAGTTCGTTCAATTTCATGTCAATGTTCCTTCGAAAAGGCGACGTCTTTTAGGATACATATGTATAATATGCCCAAAGTGGTGAAGGGTATCATAGAGTCGGCCCAGTCCGACTTTACTACTTTCCTTACTGGTTTTTCTTATAGAATTAAAATAAATTTTGTATGAAAGGATCAATATTAAAAATGCACAAAATTGTATTCTATTTTCCATTTCACTTTTGGTCTTATGTTGTTATTGGTCACACATATATATGTGTGTACATTTACATGTATATACATTAGATTCATTTTGCAAATTGAAATGTATAAAACCACATTCAGAAGCAAATTGGTTAGCAATTAGAAAATTGTTTTAAATCATTTAGAAAACGAAATAGCAACAAACAACTAAAATCTTTACATGGAGACATTAAAAAATGTGTGTGTATGTGACATTAAAATATTTTCATGGATATTTGGCTATGAATGCTGGGCTTAAAATAATATTTTATAGTTTTTTTTTATTCGGCATTTGGGTGTATTGACTTCCCACTGCCAATGTTTTATATATAAATGAATAAATGTGATATATATATATATATATATATATATATATATGTATATATATATATATGCAGACATTATCTACACCAAACCTACCAAAGTAACATTTATAAAGTGTCAAACATGTCATAAACTTCGTAGAAAACCTCTTCTTTTTTTGTATTTGTTGTCAAGTGATTTTTAAATGGTTGCTATCTAAACACAACTTCTGGACACACTACAATGTAAAGAATATATTGCAGGTTTTCTGCACAACTTGGGCACATTTGTAATGCGTTAGTTTGCCGTCTTAATAAATAGAAAATTATCGCCCAAAAAATTATTTAAAGATTTAAACTATTTGGAATTATATTATTATGTCCTCAATCTCAAATGATCTTAAGCGATAAAGGTAGTCCAGTATATCGCACTTCTGCGTTCTCAATTGTCGTCATATGCCATAGAAAAACACACCAATTTAAAATCTAGTGCTTAATTAAATTGAAAATATATAAAACGACGTTTAGATATGCTGTCACTCCACCATCAACAGAGTTCGGATTAAATGACAACCGACCAGCAACGTCAGTTGATAATTTTTCAAACAACGATACTATCAATCATGATCTGCAAAGCTATCTGATATCTGAGATGTAATGTTGTTGGTTCGATCGACACAAATCATACCCTCTACCATAAGGTGTAGATTTCAAATACATGAAATCAATTTAGTATTGTTTTATATCGGGACGCTGCTATTCTACATTGACTGCTGGTATGTTGTTTATGTTTTGAGGCAATTAAATACCAAATTACAGTAGCTCATGTTGCAATACTAAGGCGCTAGGAGCCTCAATATATCAGATTACAAATTTTGTGCAATATTGATATTGTAGTTATTGAATATTGAAACTATTCCGCAAATATATGTTTATCCTTCTAGAACAAGCCTTTTAAATGTGGAAAAAAATTAAAAAACCGAAAATGAGGCGGGGGCTTTATATATATTTTAAAGTTTTCTGTAATAATAACATTGCAGATATTGATGAGTGAAACTATTTCGCAAATATATTCCTACTCTTCCGGAAGCAGCCATCAAAATACCGAAAATGGCCTCGGGCCTTCGTTTGTGAGCTATGTCAAAATATAGATTTCTATCAAAAATTTTCAACAAGATGTTTTCATCTTCCATGAACTCAGAATGTCAAACAATAACCAATACGTGGAAAAAATTCTTTAAAATTTAAAAAAACCTAGTTAGTAGGGCTACGTCAAAGCATTGACCCATTCGATGGGAAAATGTTTTAAAATCCTTAAAATACCGAAAGTAGCCTGGACTTATGCTGACAAAACCCGGAAGCTTTTTGGTTAAAAAAAATCTTCAAAATACAATCTAGTGATGAGAATCAAAATATCTAAAATTAATTGAGGAGATAGGACCTTGAACATTCCGAAATACGTTAGAAAAAGATGATTGAAATTGATGATCTCAATATATTTTATAGTATATTTTATAATATAGTAGTGAGATTATACCGATAATTCTACAAACCGATTTATGTAAACCATTATGTACACCAAATAAAAATTTCAGCAATTTTTAATGGGGATTTTTCCTAAAATCGGTAAGCTCCAAGACGTGGACGTGCATGGTAGAGTATAAAATCCTCAAACTGCTGTAATATAGATTACAAAGTTATATGAGAGGCTTTAGGCATAGGGGGGCTAATATTGATTACAAAGTGTAGGAGCGAATATTTGGGGATATCATTATATTAGGGCTATGCCTAATTAATGACCGGTATATGTCAAGTTTGAACCCAATATTTTAATTTTTTATCTCAATTCTTTTCTTCAGGATATATCATTATATGGAGGTGATGCCTAAATGTCTGCCGATATATTTCATTATTGTCAGGTTTGAGTTTTTTTATCACGATGCCTTTAGAAGGCGGAATTGTTACAACAGATGGCTAAATCGTCTTTGTAGGGTAAAAATTGACTATTCCCAGTAATTATTTATAATGTTTTGTGGAAAAATTTGCTACCCAATAAGAACTCAAATTACTAAATTACAGCCAATTCGGTGAAGAAATCCAGTCAAAACCCCCAAAAACTGAAAATTGGGAGGTACCGTTATATGGGGGCTACCAGAAATAGTGGACTTATATTTATAATTTTTAGTGGAGAAATTTGATATTTAATAAGAACCCATTGTACCAAATTTCAGCGAATCCGGTTGAAAAACGCGCTCAAGAACCCCAAAATACTAAAAATTGGGCGGTACCCTTATATGGGAGCTATGCCTTAACGTGGACCGATATAACCCATCTTCGAACTTGACCTGCCTGCAGACAAAAGACTCTATGCAAAATTTTAGCGTTCTATCTCAATTCGATTAGACGCTAGAGTGATTACAACAGACAGACGGACATGCTCAGATCGTCGTACGCTGATCAGGAATATATATACTTTATAGGGTCGGAAATGATTATTTCGGTGCGTTACAAACGGTAAAACAAAACTAATATACCCTCCATACTATGGTGGAGAGTATAAAAAGAACAAATATTGGGGGATATCGTTGAGTCAAAATTAATAATTCTTGGTACCAAAAAAATACCAAATACGGTTAACTCTGTTGGAAAACGTTTCGTCCGATTTTATGTAAGTGGTGTACCAAATTCCCTATATATACTTCGATTTGCCCGAAATTTGGATTTATACGTAAATGAATAACTCAAAATGTGGCCGAATGCAAAAACATACTGAAATAAGTGTAACCTAATATGTGACCAGTTTCGATTATATCGGTTTAGATTTTTATATTTTGCTTTAAATTTATTTACATAATTTTGTCTCATTGTAAGACGCAGCTCTATATCTGACCAAAATTTAGTGTAGGTTGCAGAATGGAATTTTTGATTTCATGTTAATGGTCCTTTAAAAATGCGACGTCTGTTAGGATTCCATCTGTTGAATATACCCAAAGTGGTGAAGGGTATCATATAGTCGGCCCCGTCCGACTTTACTACTTTCCTTACTGGTTTGGTATGGATATGTTTAATTCAATGAGAACCCAAATCACAGCCAATTCGATTGAAAAACATGTTCAAAATCCCCAAAATACCGAATATTGGGGGGTACTGTTATATGGTGAAACCCTGAAACTTGGGTCTATGTTAAAACTCTTTGGTGTGGAGATGTGTTATTTAATTGGAACGCAAAATACCATATTACAGCCAATTAAGTTTGAAAACAAAATCCTTCAAAACCCAATATTTTCTAATGTCCAAAATAAAAACATTCCAATAAGCCTTTGCGATTGGAAACGAGTCCAAAATTTTCAAAATCAAAAAAAGGCGAAAAACTAAGTTATAATCCTATACCGACAACATTTTGAAAGGACCCACTATTTCGATTTTTTTAAATAAAATTTCCTCTAATGAAATATTGCATTGAAAAAATTATGTCAATTTGATTCCGTCCGGCTTTCGTATTTAAGCTACAATTAGGGTATCCCGATTAATGTGATATACTGCAAATAAAATTATGATACGCTTCTTTCTCTTTATTCATCATAAAGTTTTGCACTTTTGGAAGTGGTTTTTGGTATTTGTTTCGGCCTCTCTTTCGCAAAAATGCAAAAGTTTGCTTATGATAATAATAACAACGTTGCTACTTACTTATGGTCCACATCAGAAACATATGGTGCAGATGTAACACCACAGGGCATACCCAGACGCATATTCTGAACTCTGTTCGTTGCAACTTTATTGTTACTTGACACCAGTGACATTCACTTGGACATACTTTGTGGTCAATTGTTGTACGATTGGTCTGAAAACTACACACATACATCCGTAAATAAATTGCAATTGGGATGACTTGTGGTGTTCAGATTCGGTTTGCTGTAATTACACGATAATTTGTGAAATCGATGTGATTTTATATTTACACCCATTAACAGTATTAAATAATTCAATATCAATAAGAGAGAATTACTTAAAAAATAATTTTAATTTTATGTTTGTTTGAATTTTTATTTTCTCATTAAAAATAACCAGTAAGGAATGGATTAAGGATTTCTTGGTAACACATAATAAAATAATATTGAGGCGGGTAATTTATATAAAGGTCTTTTGACCGCGTAATATCGAATTAAAAACAATTCAGTGCGTAAAATCCTCATAATACCGAAATTCGGAATTTCAGACAAAAGGAAACGAGATAGGCACATGGTTCCTTATGAGACTGTGCATAGAATCACTTTCTGGGTTGATTTATTCATGTCCGTCTGTCTGTCCGTCCGTCTATCCATGTATTCTTGTGAACAATATAGATTACGCATTTATGATCCGATTTGGATTAAATTTGGCCCAAATCACTTATTTGGCATAAGGACGAACCCTATTGAAATTTAAGGAAGTCGTTGGAATTTACATATAGCTCCCAGTTTAACTAAATGGTGTACCAAACTCCCAATATTTGTCCGATTAAGACAAAATGTCGCACTGTGTACTGAAAAAGGTCCATATTAATGTATGTGAAGTTTTGTGGAAATCAGTTCAGATTTATATATAGCTCTGATATATAGTTTCTTCCTATTTTATGTTAATGGTTCACCAATATATGTAAGATTCAGAGAAAATTTTGCACAGCGTACTGATGTATGCGAAGTTTTGTGGAAATCGGTTCAGATTTGGATATAGCTGCCATTTTATGTAAATAGTGCACCTGAATGGTATGTGTATGGGGTTTTTAATAGTTTCAAATATCTATGTAGATCACACATTTAATTTTGCTCGATTCCCTTTCAAATGCCTGATATCATATATCAGTGATATGCCTTTCAATCGACAGGATATTGTGTATATAAATAGCATCTCTTGTATGTAT
Organism: Musca vetustissima; assembly: GCF_032173495.1. Classification (NCBI taxonomy): domain Eukaryota; kingdom Metazoa; phylum Arthropoda; class Insecta; order Diptera; family Muscidae; genus Musca; species Musca vetustissima. Next base: position 70,439 of record NW_026872605.1, read on the forward strand.
CCAAATTAGTGATGGGTATCTTATAGTCATCCCGTCCGACTTTTGAACATTTCTTACTGGTTTTTATACCCTCCACAATAGTATGGAGGGTATATTAATTTTTTCCGTTTGTAACACATCGAAATAATCATTTCCGACCCTATAAAGTATATATATTCTTGATCAGCGTAAAATTCTAAGCCGATCTAAACATGTCCGTATGTCCGTCCGTCTGTCGTAATCATAGTCTTTTGTCTGCAGGCAGGTCAAGTTCGAAGATGAGATATATCGGTCCACGTTTATGCATTGCTCCCATATAACCCCCAATTTTCCGTATTTTGGGGTTCTTGAGCGCGGTTTTAGACCGAATTCGCTGAAATTTGGTATATTGAGTTTCTATTGCGTACCCAATTTCTCCACAAAAAATTATACATATAGATCCATTTTTTCTAGTAGCCTCCATATAACGGTACCCTCTAATTTTCAGTATTTTGGGGTGTTTTGGTCGTAGTTTTCGACCGAATTGGCTGTAATTTAGTACTTTGAGTTCTTATTGGGTACCAAATCTCTCCACTAAAAATTATAAATATAGGTCCATTTTTTTCTGGTAGCCCCCATATAAGGGTTCCCCGCAAATGTCGGTATTTTGGGGTTCTTGAACGCGTTTTTCAACCGAATTTGCTGAAATATTGTACATTTGGTTCTTATTAGGTGCCAAATATCTCCAATAAAATTTCTGGTCCACTTTTTCTGGTAGCCCCTATATAACGGTACCTCCTAATTTTCAGTATTTTGGGGGGTTTGATCGTATTTTTCCACCGAATTAGCTGTAATTTAGTATTTTGAGTTCTTAATAGGTACCAAATCTCTCCACAAAAAAATATGAATATAGGTCCATTTTTTCCCATTAGCCCCAATTTTTTGTATTTTGGTGTTCTTGGGCGCGTTTTACAACCGAATTTGCTGCAATTTTAAATTTTGAAGTCGTATATAGTAACAAATCTCCCTACCAAAAATTATTAATATTCGCCCTCTTTTTAGGGTAGTCCCCATATTTTTTATATTAAAATAGTTATCTGATTTGTTCCGCGTTTTTAGTTTGATTCTAAGACTCTGTTGAATTAATTCCACCTGCATAGGATAGCGAGTTAAAAAATAAGATCGTAAGGTTCGATAATGAACTATATCCGCATTTAGACCTAGCCCCTGCGTGGAGGTTTCAGAAGGAGTGGACCGATATTAACCATCTTAGAATTTGAACTACGTTTGGAAGAAATAATAAGTTGGGCAAAGTTTGGCTGAAATCTAAATTTTCTGAAATGGATTTGGTCCAAAGAAACATGGGGTGTAGAACCAAAATGTGTATGAGGCACATTTTCACCGTGTTAAAGGGTATACACCCTCATTAACCATTAGGCTGAGTTTATAATTACCCATTAAAAAATTCTGAAATTTGTATTATGGTTAACATTATGGTTTACATAATCCGTTTTTAGAAATGTCGGTATAGGTCCACTTTTTGTTATGTTCCCCATATATTTTCATTTCTAGTACCTGTCAGTATATCTATGGTGGAGGGTATCCAAAGTTCGGCCCGGCCGAACTTAACGCTTTTTCACTTGTTTTCTTTAATTTGAGTTTTGCCTGTAAGGACGATGGCCATTTGTATGATTTTTAAGTCAGTTTTTCAAATTCGAGCCGAGCCGAATAATCGAAGTATTGGCAATGAAATAGAAAGCCAGAGAAGGTAAAGATTTTGAAGCTCGTCTATATAGACTCCTCGTCCTACAGAGGTTCTCATAAAAATATCGTAGAATAAAATGCGTCTATATAAATACCTTTATTTAAATATATTGTCTCCATGTGTGTCAGGTTGGATATATACTTCCTGCTCTTCAGCTCTTCTACATATATGAGCACCACGTTCCCTTTAGCTCTATATACGATTTATGTTCTTCACTTCGGCGATATAGAATACTTGATCTTCAGCATGTCCGTCGACATTGTCACACTAACCTTGAGCTCGTCTGTATATATAGCGATTCCATACCCCTAAGCTTGTCTATGTAATGGAAATGTAATGGAAATGGACTCTCAAAAATTCATATTGTCGAGGAAGGAGGTCTATCCCTGCCTATGAGCTAATCTATATAGGTCACGGGCCCATCAGTGCATCTGTTTACTCCTTCCGCCTTTCAGATATATAATTACAGCAAAGAATGAGTGATACTTTTGCAGAGAATATATTAGACTTTGGTATATTATTTACTAACCCAAATATTATTTGGGTCGTCGTCCTAATATACATTGATATTGCATAATAAAAGAAATCTGAATTTGGTTTAACATCGAAAAGTCATTATAGAAAGTTGTGTATGAGGTCATAGACTTGCTTGTTCTTATACGACTCGACAAAAAAACGCACAAAGCCATAATGATATCCAAATTCTGGTCTGAAATCTGCATTCCCTGCCCTTCAGTTACCTCTAAAGCTTTTACAACTTGCTGCTACTGTGCACACAAACATATATATTTCTCAAATAGTCTTAAGAATACTAAAGACGCATAAATTGATTTGTTATGCTTTTGTTCAAGTTTTCATATTATTTTATAGTCATGACACTAATCACATATATAGTGGTTCGATGCTATTATTTGTTGAGTTTAGTTAAGGATAATGCTCATAAAAAATAACTATGAGGAAGACAAAAATCCTAAGTAAATGATTGATACACTCAGAAAAAAATCCATGTGCCATGAATACTTACATTCTCGTATATGGGGCGCACTATCTAACTCGAAAATCATTCCACAATATATTCGATTGCCTATCTGCAATAGGAAAATTTAAAATGTCCTATCTAAAGTACAGATTTGCTCATGTGTATCTGTACAACAAAATAAGCTTACAAATATCTTCGATAAGCTAATACGAAAGACAAACAAGTAAACTCAGAAATGTAAGACATAAGTACGAACATTTTCAATACAAAGTCAGTTATATGCATAGAGAACCATGATAGATAAGTTGTCGAAAGTAGATGTTACACACGTACATACATACATCTGAATGTGTACATCATATATGTGCACCTTAAGGGGTTTCGGTTTAATAGAGAATCAAATCTACAGACAGTTCTAGAACTATACTCATTTCGATTGGAAAAAATGAGTACGAAATAAAAAACAATGTTTTAAGGTTTAGAATACTGGTGTGAAGTTTATGTAATATATATATACTAATAAAATAGTACAGTGGTTGACTGACTTAACGATAAATCAACGCCCAGACGAAACGGCTGAAGCTAGAATCTTGAAATTTTAGGTGAGGCCCAAAGGTGTCAGATAACGTTTTTAGAAATTCGTACTAGAACGGTACGAAAACTACTAAAAAGTCCTAATATGGTATCATTTGTATTTGGCGAACCTGAAACTCGAACTATAAGTATCCGAAAAGTACTAAATTTGGTACAATTTCGTAGCATGTGAATGAATAAAGCTTAAAACTTGAAATTTGGAATACAAATCAAGGTTGAGATGTAGATGTATAAGGTGGAAGTTTTGAAAGCGTGTTCTCATGTATACGAAAAGCACAAAACTGTACTAAATTTGGTACAATTTGAATTTGGAAATACGGATGAAGCTAGAATCCTGAAATTTGAAATTAACATTACCGTCGGAGTGTAGGACTAGAATATGTAGGTAGTTTTGCAAATTGTTTACACATGTGTACAAAAAGTACTAAATCGAACTATAATTGGTACAATTTTGTTTTTGGTAAACCGATAGAGCTGGAACATTGAATTTTGGAATTAAGGTTACTTTGAAATACTATGGGTACTAAATGTTATAAAAATTTGGTACAATTTGGATTTTGGTGGACAAATAGATGTGGGATTCTGAAATGTGGAGTTGGGGGTAGGATTTTGGTTACGTAGAAAATTTTGGAAATTCGTACTATTCTGTAAATGGTACCAAATATGGTGAATCGATAGAGCTGGGACACTGAATTTTGGAAATAGGGTTACTGTTGGAGTGTAGGACTGTAGTAGTTTTGGAAATTCATACTTATGGGTACTAAATTTTGTACAAGATGAATTTTTGGGTGAACCGATGGAGCTGGTATCTTGGAATTTGGAGGTAGGATCGCTGTTGAGGTGTAGAATTGGGCAATGACACCAATGTGGATTTGAGTGAACCGATAGAGCTGAAATTTTGAAATTTGAAGTTAGGATCACTGTTTGGGTGCAGGATTGGGCTGTGTAGAAAGTCTTAGCTATTCATACCAATGTGTACTATATTTAGTATAATTTAATATTGGGTGAACCGATATAGCTAGAATCCTGAAATTTGGTGCAAGGGTCATTGTTGGGGTGCAGAATTTTTAAGATTTTGCCATTTTGGATGATAAATCCAAAATGGTTCTCCAGCATTATTTATACACTATAGCCGATGGTCATTTTTATTCCGATTGAACGTCATTTACACAGTTTTCAGGTGATGAAAATCGCTGATAGATTTGTGCTTTAGGTACGGGAATATAAAAAAATCATTGTCCAATCCGAAAGATTGGCCAGTTGTGGAGTACCACTCAGAATTGACCATTATATGTTGTCAAAGCGGAACGACAGCCTTTGTTGTCGAAACTGTGTTGCATTTGGCTGGTCTTCGTAGACCGAAGACGAATAACTTTCGTTAGATGTCGCCAAATTTCGAAGACCTAGAGGTCAATTGCTGTTTCATTTGGATCTAAAACGATGGTACACCCTCCACCTCCACCATAAGGTCAAAACTTGTCATTCAGCTTGCAAAACTATTGAAGATCTCATAAAGAATATATATATATATATTGCAAATGGGATATATCGGTACACGTTTTGGTATAGCTCCCATATAACGGTACCCCCACTATTCGGTATTTTGCTTTCTCATTGTATAGCAGATCTCTGTACCAAAAATTATTAATAACCAGTGAGCGGAGCAGTATAGTCGGACGGGGCCGACCATACTATACCCTACACAACTACCACGGAACTCAAATTTTGTGCGGATGTTTATTCCGAGCCTGGGCAATATTTCGTGATATTTGCACCCTCTTGCCCACTTAGAGGTAAACAGCACCTCTTCCTCACACTGACATATTTTCCGAATATTACGAGTATTCAGTACAGCTATTGTCCAGATTCGCTTCGCCGTGGGTTGTGTTGTGATGTTCGGCTTTCATTTGTGGTCAATAGATCGACTCGAAAATAGCACAAAAAATTAAGTTTTCGGTCCACTTCATTCCAAAATTATTATCTGATCATCACCGAAAAATATAGTATATGTCCTTCAGTGGTAAATATACAAATTTTGTCATTTTTCACACAAAACTCAGGTTTCATGACCCGCTAAATATTGACCGATCTTTATCAAAACAGGCATGCTTATTGTTTGACCCGATCCCCTTCTCCATGCAAAATTTCACGAAGTTCGGGCCATTATTGCGGCCTATGGAGCGACCAGAAAAACCGAAAAAATTAGTATTTGGTCCATTTCATCCCCTAAATATTAACCGATCTTTTCCAAAAACAATAAAGGTCTTCATTGGCCAGAACCCATCCTACATGCAAAATTTCGTGAAGATTGGTCCATAACTGTGGCCTGTATCGTGTTTACAAATTATAATGGACAGACGAACGGACTCAGCTAGTCGAGATATGACGATCGGTATACTTAAAGGTGGGGCTTTTGGGGCTGCACAAAGCTATAATACCCTGACAACATAGTTGTGTAGGGTATAATGACCCAAGCTGCAAGGTATTCGGTATTCTGGGGATTTTGATCACGTCTTCCATCCGGACTGGCTGTAATTTGGCATTTTGGGTTATCACTGAATAACACATATCCGTCCAAAAAAAAATACGAATATTAACCCAAGTTTTAGGGTAGCCACCATGGTATCCCCAAGTATAATTACGTTTTTCCACCAAATTGGCTATAATTTGGCATTTTGGGTTCTTGTTGAATAACATATATCCGAACCAAAAATTTTTAATATTGACCCACGTTTAAGGAGAGCCCCTATAATATGGTACAAACCCACAGCTCCATAGTCACATATAGCTCCTTCGTTGACTTCCTTCGCCTTACTCTATGACTTTAACTTGTTTATGATGTTTTCCTTTCTCAACAATGAATAGCAAACATGTATTTCTTAGAAGCGATCCACCTTTTGTTACATTATATGAAATATGTACATATTGTGCACTCATGTTGAAAGATGATTTCATTTTTGTGGTATATTACAACAGCACAACATACATACTAACATTCTGAATGACCTCCACAAAGTAAGGATCAATATTGCCTCAACCAATATTAACTCAACAATATTATCTTGATATTCGTTTTTCTTATCCAATCGGAAGTTTTTTTCTTAAAACATTTTTAATCTTTTGTAAAGAACATATAAAAACATATTTTTAATATCCAAGTCTTTTGAATTACATTGCTTTATACTAAATGTAACAATCAATTCCAAAAACAAATTATGTATATGAAATATGAAAATGTATAAATATTTAATCCCAACAAACGACAGACAACATGTTAACAAAAATCTACAATACAATTCAATAATAAACCAGTGAGCGGAGCAGTATAGTCGGACGGGGCCGACCATACGATACCCTACACAACTACCATGGAACTCTAACTTTCTTCGGATGTTTATTACAAGCCTGGGCAATATTTCGTGATATTTGCTCCCTCTAGCCCGTTTAGAGGTCAACAGAACTTCTTCCTTACACTGACATATTTTCCGAATATTACAAATATTCAGTACAGCCTTTCTAATTAATTGTCCAGATTCCCTTCACCGTGAGTTGTGTTGTGATGTTCGGCCTATTATTGGCATCGGCTCGAAAAAACACAAAAAATGAAGTACTCGGTCCACTTCATCCCATAATTATAATCTGCTTATCACCGAAAGTTATAGGCGTTGTCCTTGAATATAATTGGATCCTTATGAAAAATTTCAAAGCGATCCGCGCTATATTTCCACACTCTAGATTGGTAATGGGTTAGTAAAAAATATCTGAGTACGTAAGTACCTGTAAATATTTAAGTGTAACTCCTACATCCGAGTACATACGACCATATAATTGGTATCAATTTAAAGGTCAACCATACCTCTTCAATACGGTCAACTCCTCGGGTCTAGGTCATTCAGGAGTAAATATATACGCCATAGAATACAAATTTTTAATTTTTCACACAAAAGTCAGGGTCCATTTGACCCGCTAAATATTGACCAATCATTATCAAAATATGCATGCTTATTCTTTGGCCCAATCCCCTTCTCCATGTAAAATTTCGCGATGTTCGGGCCACGATTGCGGCCACTGTAGTGACCGGAAAAACCGACAAAAATTAAGTATTTGGTCCCTTTCATCCCCTAAATATTAACCGATCTTTACCAAAAACAATAGGGGTCTTCATTGGCCAGAACCCATCCTACATGCAAAATTTCATGAAGATTGGTCCATAATTGTGGCCTGTATAGTGTTTACAAATTATAATGGACAGACGGACGGACGGACACACATGTCTAGATCGACTCAGCTAGTCGAGATATGACGATCGGTACACTTAAAGGTGGGTCTAGGACCAATATTTCGCGGCGTTACAAACTCTTGGGGCTGCACAAAGCTATAATACCCTGACAACATAGTTGTGTAGGGTATAAATTTATGTCGGAGACGTCATATTGTACTATTGATCAGAAAAAAATTCTACGTCGATTTAGTTATATGCTCCTGACTGTCTTTTAACATCTCAATAGAGTTTGCAACATTTATGATACACCTTTGAAATTTTGTTACTCGCCCTAAAATTGTTGATATTGAAAATGAAAATATCGGTTCACGATTTAGAGCACTTTGATGGTCCTAGGGTTATTTGACATTTCGAGTTCTTGGTGAGTAAACCACTTCTTCGCAAATCATCTTCAATATTGTGCCGCCCAAATTTAGAGATGCCTGCAATATGGTTAAACACTCAGACCTATTCACCATAGTAAAGTTCTGATCTTTACACTTTTAGGCATTTCGTTGACCCTAACCCCTTATTCAACTGATGTATTTGCTATTTTGCATTCCTAGCTCTTGGCGGGTATAAATGTCTTAAATCAAACCCAGCATAAGGAATCAAATTAATTTACTATACCATTATGTGATACATCTTGCAAATGCTTCAACCCAGAGTTCATATGCATTCATCCATGCCCAAATGTTTGGCACTTGTCAGATTTTTACAAAAGTTTTGCAATTTTCTACAAATGGTGTATAAATCCCCAACCATAATACCACAACATCCGCAAAAACTTTCAAAGGTACTAATTAGATGGGGAAGTGCATCAGTGTGTGTGTATGCAAAAATTAGATTTGTTCTATTACTAGGATAACGGCGTTAGTGTTCCCAGCTAATTTATTCTTAGGATGTTTTAAGTGAATAAGCAAAAACACGATTAAATTACACTGTGCGACAAAGTCAAGGGAGTGCAACATTTCTATTTGATGTGAAAAACCTTGGTGGGTTTATATAAAAATCAGAAGAAAAATTCGCCATAGGTCACAATTTTTAAATTCGACATGCTAATTATACCCTTCACCACACTGTGGTACAGGGTATTATGCCTTTGTGCATATATTTGTAACAGGCAAAAGGAAACGAGATAGACACATGGTTCCTTTTGAGAATATGCATAGAATCAATTTTTAAGTCGATTTATGCATGTCCGTCCGTCCATGTAGTTTTGTTAACAAAGTACAGGTCGCATTTGTGATCCGAGTTGGATGAAATTTGGCACAGTTCACTTATTTGGCCCAAAGACGAACCCTATTGAAATTGGGAAAATCGGTTCAGATTTAGATATAGCTCCCATATATATTTTCGTCCAATTTTAGGTAAATAGTGCACCAAATTCCCTATATATCTTTCAATTTGCACGAAAATTGGCACAGCGTACTGAATTAAGACTAGAACGATGTGTGTTTAATTTCGTGAAAATAGGTTCAGATTTAGATATAGATCCCATATATATTTTCGTCCGATTTTAGGTAAATAGTGCACCAAAGTTCCTATATATCATCCGATTTGCACGAAATTTGGCATAATGTACTGAATTAAGTCTAGAAAGATGTGTGTAAAATTTGGTGAAAATCGGTTCAGATTTAGATATAGCTCCCATATATATTTTCGTCCAATTTTAGGTAAATAATGCACCAAAGTCCCTATATATCCTTCGATTTGCACGAAAATTGGCACAGCGTACTGAATTAAGCCTAGAACGATGTGTGTTAAATTTCGTGAATATCGGTTCAGATTTAGATATAGCTCCCATATATATTTTCTTAAGATTTTATGTAAATGGTCCACCAAAGTCCATATATATCCTTCCATTTGCCCTAAATTGGAATTTGTAAGTAAATGAAAAACTCAAAATGTGGCCGAATCCGAAAAAACATACTGAAATAAGTGTAACCTAACATGTGACAAGTTTCGATAAAATGGGTTTAGATTTCGATATTTTGCTTTAAATTTAATTACATAATTTTGTCCCTTTGTAAGAAGCAATTCTATATCTGACCAAAATTTAGTATAGGTTGCAGAATGACATGTCTAATTTCATGTTAATGGTCCTTCAAAAATGCGACGTATGTTAGGATTCCTCTCTTTGATATATCCAAAGTGGTGAAAGGTATCATATAGTCGGCGCCGTCCGACTTTACTACTTTCCTTACTGGTTTTTTAATGAAGAAGATATCATAACTTGATTTGTTTTTATTGAATATTGCATTAAAATCGAAATATGATTTTTATAAGATGGACTGTATATGAAATTTGTCATTCCGTTTGCAACACCTCGAAATATTCACCGAAAAGCCAACAACGTATATGCATTCTTGATCAGAATAAAATTCTATGTCGATTTACGCATATCCGTCTGTCTCTCTGTTGAAATCACGATAGAGACCGCAATATTTAAAACAGATCTCTCAAATTTTGCACAGACATTGCCAGTTCTCTAATGTTTGGTATTCCCAATGGGATATATCGGTCTACGTTTTGTTGTTGTCGCCATATAACGGCACCCGTCCCCACCCCATTTTCCATATTTCAGGGTTTTTGAATACGTTTTCAAACCGAATAAGCTGAAATTTGGCATTTGGGGTTCTCCTGGTATAGCGTATCTTCCAACCAAATATTATTAATATTGACCTACGTTTCTGGGAAGACCCCCTTTATAACCGTACCCCCAATCGCATGTATTGCAATTTGTTTTTTTTTTCATTCTCATTGAATAACACTTGTCCCAACCAAAATTACTAATATTGACACAAGTTTCACGGTATTCGATATTTTGGGAATTTTTGACACGTTTTCCAACCGATTTGGCAGTATTTTGTATTTTGGATTCCAATTGTACTAAAAATATTTAATATAGACCCATGTTTATAGGTAACCCCCATAATACGAGGGCGGTTCGGAAACCTCTTAGCCACCTCTTATCAATGAAAGACAATAGTTAGTTTTTCAAAAATATTTTTATTCTTCAATATAATCTCCGGAAATTTCAATACACTTAGTCCAAAACTTTTCTAGCAATCTCTTCTTAAAATCTCTTAAATAAAATAGCTTCCTCAAAGTCTTCAAAATAGTAATTGGGATGAAAAATGATTTTGTTTGTGTTGTAAGCCAGGACGTTTTTCTTGAATTTGTATATTTAATTGATCCGCAAGGTTGCAATAGTACTCTGAATTTATTGTTTTACCCTTTTGCAGATAGTCAACAAATAAAATACCTTTGAAGTCCCAATAAACCGTTTCCATAACCTCGATTGAATTGTTTTTGCCTTCTTTGGGGCACTTCCTCCAGATTTGTCTCTACAGTATAGTGGTGGATCCATGTCTCATCAACAGTTATGAAACGACTATATGATACCCTTCACCACTATGGGTATATTAAACAGGACTATTAACATGAAATTGGATAAAATATATAATATATGTCTAAATGTGAATCTACCTAGGTCTACGTAATTCTATGATCAATGCTCTGACAAACATGAGGAGTTTGATGCACCACTTACTTTAAATCTGACGAAAATATATATGGAAGCAATATCCAAATATGAACCGATTCCAACGAAACTTGTCACAGGTTAGGTTATACTAATTTCAGTACGTTTTGTTCCTATCCTATTGATTCCTTGGTGTGTCAATTACTTAAAATCAATCTATAATATCAGGGAGCTGTATTTAAATCTCAACCGATTTTCACCAAACTTGTCACACATCATTCTGGACTATATTCAGTAAGCTATGCCAAATTTCGTGCATATCGAGAGATATATTCGGACTTTGGTGCACCATTTACATTAAATCGGACGGGATATGGGAGCTATATCTAAATCTTGAAATTGAGAAATTGGAGACTATACATGGGAGCTATATCTAAATCTGGACCGATTTTCACGAAACAAGGCAGACATCACTCTAGGCTCAATTCGGTACGTTATGCCGAATTTCGTGCAAATCGAAATATATATAGCGACTTTGATGCACCATTTACATGAAATCGGACGAAACTATATATGGGAGGTATATCTAAATCTTAACCGATTTTCTCAAAACTTGCCAGACATCACTCTAGGCTCAATTCAGTGCGTTATACAAAGTTTCGTGCAAATAGAAGGATATATCGAGAGATATATTCGGACTTGGGTGCACCATTTACATGAAATCGGACGAAACTATATATGGGAGCTATATCTAAATATATTCGTCCGATTTAATGTAAATGGTGCACCCAAGTCCGAATATATCTCTCGATATGCACGAAATTTGGCATAGCTTACTGAATATAGTCCAGAATGATGTGTGACAAGTTTGGTGAAAATCGGTTGAGATTTAAATACAGCTCCCTGATATTATAGATTGATTTTAAGTAATTGACACACCAAGGAATCAATAGGATAGGAACAAAACGTACTGAAATTAGTATAACCTAACCTGTGACAAGTTTCCTTGGAATCGGTTCATATTTGGATATTGCTTCCATATATATTTTCGGGAGGGCCGATTTTCACGAAACTTGGCAGACATCATTCTAGACCTAAATGATTAGGTTGTATAAAATTTCGTGCAAATCGAAAGATATATAGGGACTGTTTACATTAAATCGGTTAAATATATATATGGGAGCTATATCTAAATCTGAACCGATTTTTCCCAATTTCAATAGGGTTCGTCCTTGGGCCGAATAAGTGATCTGTGCCAATTTTCATCCAAATAATAATAATAAATGCGACCTGTACTTTGTTTACAATTTAACATGGACAGACAGACGGACGGACATGCATAAATCGACTTAAAAAGTGATTCTATGCATATTCTCAAAAGGAACCATATGTCCATCTCGTTTCCTTTTGCCTGTTACAAACATATGCACAAAGGCATAATACCCTGTACCACAGTGTGGTGAAGGGTATAAAAATTGCGGGTGCGTCATTTTTGAACACCTGTTTCTATATGGAGGAGTTGCCAGATCGAAACAAAATTTAACCTGTGGTCATAACAGAGATGGAAGTTTCCAAAAACACTTAACTTTTTCCGGTTTATACCGCGCTTTTTGAGTTAGGCTAAGAAGTTTCCGAACTGCCATTAATTTAGGATTTTGCGTTCTCATAAGGGTAGCACAACATCAACGCACTTTAAATTGTTACTAGTGACCCAAATTATGTTATCCTAGGATACCGCTTTGGGTCAAAATTATTAATATTGACCCAAATCGGTATTCTGAGAATTTCGGCATATTCAAGGCATTTCGGCATATTTTCGTTCAGGAGCCCCCATTAATTTAGATAGTCCAAACTTATCATCTTCATTTTTATTATTTTCTGACTTGGTTTGTGGTAAAAAAATGGGAATTTTCTGAAATAAAATTCCATAGTTTCGCAGTTTTTTAATTTTAATAATAATAATAATCCATACCAGAGCCTGACAGGTACTCTTTGGAATGCGGTTAGAAGTTTTGGAATAAATTGGCAATTTTATCAATTTTTATTGCCAATGATAATTTAAAGCGTAAAGTTTAATTTTAAACCCTGTCTATCATCCTATAAGTACGGCGAATTGTGGACGCTCTTATATGGGCGTTATCCTGATTTTGAGCAGACAAATTTTCTAGCCGGTAAAAACCCAACACATCTAATTACAACTACAGCAATGCGAAAAGTGGTCAAAATCTTCAAAATACCGTGAACCAAATGTGATGGTCTTAGAACTTTCTGGTAATCAAGAAAAACTATATTTTATATTGTCGATAAATTACTATTCTCTTGAGGTACAAACGGGAAACCCAATTAAATATGCCCTCCATACGTTTTACAAATATGTAGAAAATTTTCATCTATCCAAGACTTAAAATAAATGGATGCAAAGATAAAAGCCTACTGAATAGTCGATATTCATTTGCAAACCGTTGAAATTTGAAACGTGAATGTATACACTCGGAATTTTCCGTACACGCACACACATAGCATTAACTATAATAACCATTTCGCTTACTTCGACGGGTATGAGTTTATACGTTTGTTTGTCCCGCTATAAAAGGAATTCATCATCATCACCAGCATCATATATGCGTCTTACAATTTTTCGTTTCGCATAGCTAGACCGCATTCATCTTTGCCAATAGGCCGAATACGTTTTGTGGTTATGGCGGTTGTAATGGCGTTGGAATTTAACCGTTTTATAGCACAATTACATTTCCTTTTTATTGATTAAATTTTTTGCTTAGTTTCGGGTATTCGACGTTCTCTTGCTTTTATACTAATATTGTTAATGTTGTTGGGTTTTTAGTTTTATGAAACAAACAAAAACAAAGGCCCATTTCGGCACACAGACAAATTTTGTGTTGGGGTTCATTTCATTTCAATGGGTTGATCCTTATTTACTGTCGTTTATGAAAAACCCGGTTATGCTACAAAAATTGACACTAGTTTTGTGTGCGTGGGATGCTTACGTTCATATATATATATATATATATACTGATGTATATGGGCAATGTGAACACTTGTACGTATACATATTTACGTACGTGCCCATCAACTAAATAAAGCATACGCATGATAGTACCCCGTGTGAAATTTGCACAGTTACGATTTACAATTACATATTATTTAGGCATGCGAAATGTATATTAGATCCATTTAATAGAGGTATTCTTGGTAATCAATATATTTTCAAATGTAATCAAATAATAATAAATTTTAATGGGAAACTGAAAAGGAAGGTAATAGCATTTGTAACAAATAGACAAAGAAAATATATGGAACGGGACATAGTACTCTATATCACCGTGGTGATTTCGGTATAGAGTAAGTGATTTTCAAAAGGAAACACGATAAATATATATGTCTGGCCACTTTTTTTTACTCGGTCCAATCGCACTTACTTTATTAAATGTTATGTTACAAAGCACTGTTCCTATTTATCATCCAATTGGAATGAAACTTGGCGCAGCTCGTGGTTACCCAAGAAAGAACCCTTTTGAAAAATGTGAAAATTTTTATATGTAAATCCAACATATTGCGATTTGAAAAAACGTAAATTTGTCGTCCCATTAAGAACACCTCATAAAGTAGACCCCATTATATATATATATATATATATATATTTAACAGATAAAAAAATTTTAGGAACGCATTCTAACCGAATTGTCTTGTTATCCGTATTAGTCCTTCATTTACGATAGACACCGTATACCTCCCAAGTTTCGTTATTTTCAAGAATATGGGCAGATCTCAATTAAAATTTGTGTCTGCACGAATTTCAACAAAATGCAATTTTCCTGTCAGTAGGACAAACATTAGGAGTTTGGTGCAAAACTTACTAAAATCTGACTTAAAGGAACCCCACCCATTCTCGACTTTAATTTTTCAAGATTTTCAATGGGCTGGTAAATCAATACCAATGCTTGTTCAGTTTTGTAACTTAACTTATATTTGAAGATTTAAAAGATAAGAGAAATAATTTACCAAAATTTTTTGTTATTGTTTTGTTGTTGTTTTTTGTAATTAAATAAAAGTCCTTATTTTTGATGGCGGACATGATAACTCCTCACTGGAACATCGGAATCCGAAAATACCAACGGTGTTAGAAAGAGTACATGTCTGGCTCTCGTATAAACTAGGATTATTGACATCGCTCTAAAATTAACAAAATGGCGGACCTTTGAAAAAATATTTTTGGAAAATTGCCGATTTTTGACCTAAAACCAAGTTAAAAATAAGGAAAATCTTCACCGATTGGCTTTATCCTAGTTCATACGATAGCTATACACTCACAGAGAAATGGGTAAAAATTTGGAATCGATTGGGTCATTAGTTTTTGAGTTATCGTGCCCGCCATTCGCAAAAGAGGAAAACGCGTTTAAAGTTCGAGAAGCCCTTTAGCCGTCAATTAACAAAAAGGCGGACCTTTGAAAAAATATTTTTGGAAAATCGCCGATTTTTTACCAAAAACCAAGTTAAAAAATAAGGAAGATCTTCACCGATTGGCTTTATCCTAGTTCATACGATAGCTATACACTCACAGAGAAACGTGTAAGAATTTGGAATCGATTGGGTTATTAGTTTTTGAGTTATCGTGCCCGCCATTCGCAAAAGAGGAAAACGCGTTTAAAGTTCGAGAAGCCCTTTAGCCGTCAATTAACAAAAAGGCGGACCTTTGAAAAAATATTTTTGGAAAATCGCCGATTTTTTACCAAAAACCAAGTTAAAAAATAAGGAAGATCTTCACCGATTGGCTTTATCCTAGTTCATACGATAGCTATACACTCACAGAGAAACGTGTAAGAATTTGGAATCGATTGGGTTATTAGTTTTTGAGTTATCGTGCCCGCCATTCGCAAAAGAGGAAAACGCGTTTAAAGTTCGAGAAGCCCTTTAGCCGTCACTTGATGCTGACACAATAAATCGGCTATATCTTCAAGAGTTCTTGAGATTTTTACTTGAAATTTTGTAGAGACATTCTTGAATTAGTGTAGATTCGAATTAAATCAAAAAATATTTTGACCCCGAGAATGGGGGGTCCCCTTAATTCAGTACGCCATGCCAAATTTCATGCAAATCGAAAAATATATGGGGGCTTTGGTGCACCATTTACCTTAAATCGAACGAAAATGTGTATGGGAGGTATATCTAAATCTGAACCGATTTTTTCCAATATCAATAGGATGTGTCCTTGGGCCATATAAATGAGATGTGCCAACTTTTATACAATTCAGATCATAAATGCGACCTGTACATTGATTACAATTTAACATGGACAGACAAACGGACGGACTGGCGGACATGCATAAATCGACTCAGAAAGTGATTGTATGCATATTCTCAAGAGGAGCCATGTATCTATCTCCTTTCCTTTTGTCTCTTACAAAAATATACTCAGAGACATAATACCCTGTACCATAGTGTGGCTTAAGCAACAGTCGTAACTCCCTGCTATTTATCATTAAAATTGATTGAGGCACATCCTAAACTTGAATTATATACTTTCAGCCGTATGATCTGATAACTAAATGCATTTACCACTTTTCTTTCGAGATATCATGCTCAGGAATACAAATCAGTCATTGGGTGCCAAATCAGGGCTGTATAATGGATGAGCCATCAATTTGAGCCCACGAATGAAAGAACGCATTGTCATGGTTCAAAATGATTCGTCTTCTCTGGTTCGTTTTTCGAATTTCTCCAAAGATTTTTGGAATAAAAATTGTGATGTACCACTCAGTATTTGCCATGTTATGTTGTCCAAACGCGACATTCGCAACATGACAAATTTTACCAAAGAAACAGGCGAACATTTGCCAAAAAGTGTTTCTTTCATGACACCTGTAATAAAAGAGGGTTTAAAGCATCGAAATTGCATTTTTTTGTTTTTTTTTCAAAATTTCTTTGCACCAATCTATACGATTGGCTAATTAATAAGGCCACAAAAATATATTATCGTTATTTGTAGCCGGTCCCTCCCGTCATAAAGAATGATATATGTTTTAATCAAAGTGAAACCAAAAATAAAATATTGTCAGTGTATTGTTGTCATACATGTAAGTAGGTATGTAAATATATGTTAACAAATAGAGTTTTAGTTATCCACCTGTTTGACTGTATTATAAATTCTTCCATTAACATGAAATATATATATATATATATATATATATATGTCTCTAAGAAATGTTTTCCATAGCGATTCCGCAACTGTCTTTATAACAAACCAAAAAAACACAAAATAACAACAATTCTTCAACAAAATGAAAAATATTTGAAAAAATACAACAACAACAAAAAGAGAAAACCGTTTCTAATGTCCTTCTTCTTTTACGTGTTTGTGATTGTTTCGCTCCTGAATGACAAATGGTTATGGCAAATAAAAAAACAAAACAAAACACCTTCACAAATACCACACAACTACAAAAAAAAACAAAAACACACTCACAACCACTGTTACAAAAAAAAATCAATGACGGACATAGAAATGTTGACAACGAGACTAGCAACAGCTAAAAATGAGAAACCCAACCAGAGACAAAGCCGTTCAAGACAACGTTACCAGGAACGTCCACACACACCGTTGCACCATCAGCAGCTGGAACAAATCAAAACACAGTACTTGAGCCATCAGCACGACATAACGATAGACCGTGATACGGTCCTAAAGATAAATCGCCTGGCAACACGAAAAAATTTACATAAACGTGAACACAGCTGGCCACCGACAAGTCACGACGATGATAAAGTTGATGCAATTGAATGTGATGGTAACGATGACGACGAACAAATACACACGGGGAATGCGATGAACAAGCGGCAGAAACTACGACAGCAACAACAACATGTTCGCAGCTCGTCGACTGACAATGCGTTACAATTTGACGAAAGCGTCTGTAAACGTCATGGCATTGATGTGATCCGAGAAAAATTCAATAGCCCCACCAGGATAATAGAACCCACCGCGCGAGAGGTGAGGTTAAGGCGACAACGAGCTCAGGAACAACCGCAAATAACAGGGCACCAATCAAGCAAAACCAAGTGCAAGGAGGACACAAATGTACATGAAAAACAAGATGTCATTAATGGACACAAAGAACACCCCAGCCAACACCACCAACAACGGCGACAGCAACAGCAGCAGCAGAACAAAAATTTTGAAAATAAATCAAATGAAGAGATTATTAGAGACGTTGAGTGCTGTGGAGAGCGGGGACATAGCGAGAAATATGACATCAATAATAGCATTGCTAAAAAAGAAATTATCTCAAGCGAATCTGGAAACGCGTTCTTAGACGACAAACAACAACGACAAGCTGACGAGGACAACGATGACGACGACGACGAAGTTTATCGCACCACCAGCTTACCTGCCAACAAGGGATTTTCTCATCCCGAAACAAAGGCCGCCGATGAGGACATCGGTTTGGTTGAACCCAAACGTCAATTCTATGAACAGTTAACCTCTTGCAAGAAATGGTTTAGCTATGAAAATCTGAATTCGGCGTGCCAGAGTACAAGGCCAAAGAAACGGGACCAACAAGTACATTCGCGTTACCACTACCATCACCCCAAACGCCAGTCATACTCACTGGAAAGAGGTCGAGATGTTAAGCACACCCGTAAACAACTGCCGCCGCAAAAGCCCAGATCATCTAATGAAAATTCACCCAAATTACAAAGACGTTCCATAAAAATGGCCACCGAAATTAAGATTTGCTATGATGCCGATGCCGAGGAGCACGAAATACAGGTGAAATCCCTTAATCATCCGAAGCCGAAAGTAATAGGCGATGATTTGGAAAATATGCCATTGCCTATACCACCCGTAGCCAAAGCTGACATAAAATCCAATCAAAACCACCAAATACCCATTACTGTGGAGCGTGAGGCGCAAGGGGGTGCGGGCGATGTAACTACAACCAAATCCTTAAAAGATAACCAAAAATACGATGATGCTTGTATTTATTTGCGTTCAATTGATTTACAAGACAATACAGTGGCTTACATACCGGCGGCCATAACAATTGTACCCTCACCCAGTGAGGAGCAGATACAACAATGGCTGGAACAAGGAGGTGGGCAACTGAAGGCTAATATAAAGGATCCTAAGGAACAATCACAAAGTCATTCTATTTTGGATAATGAAAATTTAACACACGACTTTAAATTGGAATCTATGAAAGCAACCACCCCCACCCCCATCGCCACCGCCACCCACGAAGCAAACGAACACGAAAAGAAAGAGAAACAGCCAAAGGCAGAACAAAAGAACAGAACGCAACAACAGCCAAATGCCAAACAAGCCTCAGGCCACACACATGAAGAACCTGAAACGTACATAACACGCCTGCCAAGTACACCCAATGGCATACAGCTTTCACGTCAAACAAGTGTCAGCGTTAAACGTAAATCGCAGTCAAGTAATGTCAGCAACAGTTTTACAGACAGCAGAAGCAAAACAGCAACACCCGTCACTGAGACGCCACATAGTAGTGCTCGGGGTCCCAAAACGACACATTCAGCCATCCCCACTCCAACAACCACAACCACATCTAAGGGAGATAAGGCCTCAGAAAGTGTTGTCGATGGCAAGCACGAAAAAGGAATTTATTATACCGATGGTGAATATCTCTATGGGCCTTACGATCCCACTAATGGTATGCCTCTTTCTGGCGTACACGTCCAACCCATTGCCAATTGCCAAGCCGAACAACAAACTAAGCAGCAGCCCAACACCCAACGACTGATGGCATCAATTTCAGATGAAATTAAAAAAGATATTCAAGCGGAAACAATTGAAAAAAATCACCAGCAAATTGAGATTGCCGACCTGACGGCTAAATACGAGCATATACAGAAATCCATAACCGAACACCTAAGGCAAATCGATGCATATATTGAAAATGCAAAATCAGCTTTGAAGCGTTCGATGCAAACACACACCATGTCACCATTGCAACCAGGCCACCTATACACGCAAAAGGCTGAGTCACACACCAAAGGAACCGTCACAGACGAAGACCGTACATCTACGCACAAGACTCCGTTACAGGAAATTTTAAAGAAAATCTCATACATCATGGAGGAGGTGAAACCCTCTCAGCCGCAAATACAAACCGCAGAATCATCATCATCGCCTTCATCGGTGGTTCAAGTCGAAGAGTTTAATTTGCAGCAAGGATCCAGGCCAAGTGACGGCTTGGAGAACATGGCCATCGTAGATAAAGTGTTAAGTGATCTAAATAAGTTGACTAGCCATTTGAAGGAGAATGAGCCAGCACTTATGGTTAACCATCGAAGCCTGCAACCCTTAATAGATAATCTCAAGCAAATGCCAAGCTTAGATGTAAAATTTGAAACATTGCCCATGGCCGAAAAGGTAACATATGTACACATCGCAGAGGAGGGTCCGAATAAACAGGAAGACCACAAAATGCAAATAACTCCAGACAAATTAGATGAGGAAAAACGAACACAACAGGAGTTCAATACCAATGTAAATTGTAAATTAATAACCGGAGGCCCGAAAGAAATTGCAAAAAGTCAACCAACAACTCCGACCAAAATTACACTTGCTGAGCCTAAACAAACATCCAACGGAGTTTCATATGTAAACAAGCAACAAAAAAGTTTCACTTCCGAAAATTCCAAACTAATTACTTCGACTCCAACCGTGCTATCCAAAAACCAGTCGATGGCAAAACCAGTCATTAACCGTACCAAGGATTTTGGAAAAAATTTGGTTTCCGATTTTATAACAACATACCATCAACAGGAGCAACTACTGGACCAGGTAATAGACACCCTTGGTAAGTGTAGCCAATGGCAGGAGCAACAAGAAAAACACGATGTTGACCAACAACATCAAGTAGAAACCAAGAAAGACGTTGGTACACAGCCAAAAACTAAGCAAATTAAACCTGATGATGGAGGTCAGAGTCAGCAGAAAACAGGTGATGAGATCAACGTCAACATCGAAGCTGAAAAATCAAATTTAAATCAACCTGCATCATCACAATTACCCACAGCCGGTCATTCCCTGGAACAAATGACACCCAATCTGCCTGCTGATGATAGTGCACAAAATATGACGGCTGCCACCGGCCATGGTACACCATCACGTTGTGGTCAACGCAAAGAAAGATCTCATCTTAAATTGGCTATTAAAAATGCAACGAGCATTATGGCTGATAAGCAATTTCCTAAATATGACAAACAACTAACGAACTCTGGCCAGCATCGTTCCAAGCACAATGAAGAACACACGGAACCCTCGATGAGTGACAAACCGGTCAAACCTGGCACGCTGGAAGGTGAACACGGCCGCCAGCAAGTGTCAAAAACAACAGCAACGAATGGTGACACTTACAAGTCATCGTATGAGCTACCAAGTCCTTATGTAACAGAACGTCAAATCTCTTGGGAGGATGTGCAAGCAAACATCGACACCACCCAGAAATCTCTTGGGCATGATGACAAAACCGTCAATGTAACTACCAAGACAGAAGAGCAAACAATAACAGTGACCAAGCCAGAACAGCCAACGTCGTTGAAAAGTGGTCACGTTGAAATGCAATCAACGATGCCATCAAAACCAAGCATGCAAGCTAGGCAAAAATCTCCACAGCGACAGACGGAGTCGACAGTATTACCACCTCCACCACCACCGCCAATACATTCATTTGAGAAAAACCTAAGAAAATATCCCCCTCCGCTTATTGAGCCACATTTGCCGCGACGTTCGGCTTCCCCCTTTGGCTTAAATTCCCTTGAAATGAAAGTTACAGGACAGCATCGAACCGCTTCGCCACCTGCTAAGATGGATAAATTAAGCCATGAAGCCTTAACTGATAACACAAAGTCATTAAGCAAAAATTCCAAAGTTCTTCGTTCAGAATCGCCAAAATTCTCTAAACAACGTCCATTATTAATATCGCACGGTCGCATTGGCACCGAAAACTTAAGAAAATATCCTGCACCCTTAGCGGAACCGTATCCACCACGAAGATCCGTTTCACCATCCGACCCTCACAATTGCGCTAGGCAACGTTCCAAATCCATATCGCCAGCAAGATATCCAGCACCTTTGGCCGAGCCATACCCACCTAGAAGATCAAAATCACCATTTGACACAAACTATTCGAGGCAGCGTTCGAAGTCTGTATCACCAGCGAGAATAGCTAATAATCTACGCAAATACCCTGCACCCTTGGCCGAGCCATATCCACCACGAAGATCTGTATCACCATTTGACCCCAACTATTCGAAGCAGCGTTCGAAGTCTGTATCACCAGCCAGAATAGCTAACAATCTACGCAAATACCCTGCTCCCTTGGCCGAGCCATATCCACCACGAAAATCAATGTCACCAATAGATCCATCAATGCAACAACCTAAATCTCCCGCAATAATTGAAAAATTACCAAATAACTTCCGCAAATATCCAGCCCCCTTAGTCGAGCCATATCCACCTCGAAGATCTGTTTCACCATCTGACGCCAAACAACGTTCCAAATCCAAATCGCCTGCAAGTGCACAAAAGTCTGCAAAAACTGACGAACAAATAGCCACACGCAAATATCCATTACCACTAATTGAACCATATCCGCCTCAAAGGCCCAAATCACCTTATGATATATCTTATACGGAAGAATGTTCCAAATCGAAATCACCAACCAATGTGGCCAAGAAAAATATGGATGATTCTGTAGAGTCCATTCGTAAATGTTCTGCACCACAAACATCAAAGCAGCCACTTGAACAGTATTGCCCAAGAAAACGATCCCCGTCACCCGACTGTGAAAAGACAGATGTCAAAAAGTGCACCGAATCACAGACACCAACAGTGAAGTCAATACCAACACCACCTCCCCCTCCGCCACCACCAGCTATGCCGCCAGAAGCAAATTCCCGAAATATTTCTCCGATACGCAAATATCCCTCAGCTCTTATTGAACCGCATGTACCCAGACGCTCGGCTTCTCCATTTGGTTTGAATGTTGTGGATGAGAATATTGGTGAACAACTCGAACCAATACAAAGGGCCAGCACACCATTACATCTAAATGACGTTCTTCCACCACCGGCGCCATTTGACGATTTGTCAGCATCGTCAAATACGCGTAAATATCCCGCAGCCCCAAATGAACCACATGTAGCGACATTGCGACAATCTTCCTCATTTGGGTTCAATTCGGTGGACACCAATTTGCCACAAAAAAGTACATCGATACAATCACCATCACCTGTTGGGCGCCAAAACAAAACTGCAACAGCAACGTCAACAACAACAGCAGCATCTGATGCACGCAATCGCCAGCAAAAAGAGCATCTAACGTCCATCGTTTCGTACGTGCCACAGGTGGAAGGTCAAAATGTCGGTCTATTGGTGCATGCTCCACTACCATCTGCCACCAATATTATAGCCACGAATTCCACCGTTAAACGGTGTGCTTCCGAAAAGGAGTCGTCAAATATTCCAATCAGCACGGCACGTGGCAAAAATGCCAGAACATCATTTTCAGATGCAGACCGCAAATTTGAAACAGATGACAAGGGTGATGACGAATCGAAAGCATTACAATGTATTAATACATTCGATACAACCGGACACGGAGGTAACAGATATGAATGCACATGTGCTCACTCACCGAGCGAGCATCACCACCGATAGCCATTCACTCACTCAGACATACACTGCAAAACGGTATTATCATTGTGATAGTGGACAAACAAGAGATTACACTGTGAACGGTATGGAACTGTGAAGTATCGTTATCCTGATACCTTCTACACGTACACGTACATGTAAGGGTGTGTGTGTACGTGTTGAAAATCACAAACACTTAAATAACAAACGTTATATGGGTCACTAGACAACACAACTGTCGGATGCATTTCAATATCATAATCAACGAAATAAATGTTATGTCCATGCTATACAGGTATGCAGGATGCAATTGCAACCGTGTGGGGTGGAGTTCTAGAAGCAGTAGAGAGAGGTTTTGTACTTCCCATTGATATTCAAAATGCCCCAGATACGATAATACAATTTCGATATAATAAAAAGCTTTGGTATAAAAAATATCTGAACTACTCAAAAATATTTAAACTACTAAAAATACCGAAAATCGGAAGGAAATAGGACAGATGCAAAAGATTGGGCCTAAAGCGAAATATTTTCCAATCTATAGCTAATTCGGTGAAATGCGGTGGAATCTCCCGTTATATTGGGGCTATGCCTAAACGTGAACCTCCCTCCCTCATTTAAGGCCAAATCGTTTTAGTCATACTACCCACTTTGAAAGTATCAGTAAGTAGGAATAGACATTATTAATATGTGTATGTCTACATTTTCGGTATAGCCCTCATCTAAAAAAAATCTCCTGATTTCAGGTATGTCGATGGTCAAATTAACAATCGATTCGGCTTTAGTTTGAGTTTGTTTTCGAAGAGAATAGAAGGCCTTGCAAAATTAAAATATGTCTATATTTCAGTAAGGCCCTCCTATACTCTAAGTAGTCGCTTTGACCGTCGATTCTATAATCATACTTTCCCCATAGAATATAATTGGGCCCATTCAAAAATTTTCTTTTTTTTAATAGTGGAAAATATATTCTTAAGCTTTTGGTTAAAGCTCAATCTAAGTGGTCATTCTAAGTTTGACCTCAACCTCTGAAAAATTACCGACAATATCATCAATATCAAAATACCGAAAATACAGCAACCTGTATTGAAAATTTTCTAGGAAAAAAATATTGTTATTCACCCAGAATCCCAAATCAAAATATTACAGCCACTTCGGTGGGAAAATGCGGATATATGGACCAATATTTCTGAAACATGTTCTTCTCACTCGAAGTAACCGGGAAGCCGGTCACTTCAGTTACTGTGATAATGTAACTATGATGTTCACCTCTTAAAAAACGTGTTATGTCAAATTATAGGTTCTTCGGGCACTTCACGCTATTTAAATCCTAGTAATGCCGAAAATGCGGTCTATTGTCAAACAATGGTCCCATATCGATGTCAAACAATGGTCCCATATCAAAAGCTTTTAAAACGCTGAAAATGCAGACGGGACCTTTATATGAAGGATATGTTAAAACAAAGATCCATATCGTAAATTTTCTACAAAACTGTATTTCAATATCCAGGAAAGCGGGATGCCACATTACAACTATGGGGACATGTGATCCAATATCCAAAAGTCTATATTATGATGTTCACCTTTCCAGAACATGTTATACGTAATTATAGTCACTTCGATGGCCAACGCAACATGAAGCTCAAAATTTCCAAAATTGAGACTAACCATGGACACATGTCGAAATTTTTCTGACACTCTGGTTAGGAAATTTAGCTGAAATTTTCCAAGATTTTTATGTCAAAATTTGCATCCACATCGAAATATTTCCGGAGAATTTTTTCACCATTCAAGAACGAGAAATGTCAAATTACGGCGATATCCGAACATCCTAGGTATAGTAGCAATGTATGTGAACAATTTCAAAGTAAAATGCGAACATGTCTTGCCTCTCCTCTAAATTCAAATCGGAAATGTGTGGTGTTTTCTATTCCAAAAGAAAAACAAACAAATAAGTAAATAATAAATATCGAACACACTATCATTTAGTTAAACATGACAAATTTACAAGGTCATCTATGCCATCACACAGACACACATCCAAACAGAAAGACTCATGACGCACAAATTGCCATATTTTTTGTGCACACTTCCCTCACTCTCTCTCTCTCTCCTGCCATATCCAAAATATTTTAAATCTATTTTTAGTAGTATTGGAAATAAGCCACAGCAACAACAACTACAGTCATATGGATAGTGATAGAAATGAGGCATCAATGAGTGGTGCTACGACGACAACAACAACGACGGCGATGTTGACATCGAATACCCCCTCCTCATCGGAACAAGAATATCAGCATTTTGATCAACATCACCACATGACCGCAGAAATGGCCAATTCTCTGGCATCTGTTATTAATCGTTCATTTGATAATGTTTCGCCTCGGCCATATATCTCTATTGAAGGTATGTTCGCAACCACAAAAGCATGTTTTATGTTCTTGTTGTTGTCGTTGTGTCCATCAGATAGTACTTGTGGAAATGTTACAACAGGGGCTGTAGTGACTGAGTCTGTGAGTGTGTGTGTTCATTATGTACAGTTTGTCGCTATTGATGTTGATGACGATGATGTGGATAACGATAGGTCATTAATTGCGTATTCCCGTTCCCGAATCATCGCCATTAGTATCTAGGATTCCCAGTGTCCCAGTAGTTGTCAATGTTTCTCGATGTGCACATTCGAGTACCTACATATGCGTTCCTTCACTATTAATGGGAATGTGTACGGGCAGTCAAGCGATGACTGGCCATTTGATATATCTGTTGTGTCTGTATGTATGTAAATATCTATTATATGATTGATGTTTTGTTTTGAAAATGTGTATGTCCCCGTACTAAGTATGTAGGGAAAGCTGTTGTGCTCAGAATTGGAGTCCACTACAAAAAAAATGTAGGACATTATTGTAATTCGCACATAGATATGAAGGATGATTTTTTTGAAATAACACTGTGCAAAAATATTATAAAAAATTAGGAATCTGGATGTACCTTTATTAGATTTATTTATGCAAAAATATTTTAGAGGAATCCGACAATTTTTCATAGTCTACAACCTTTTCAAAATGTATTAGCATTATCAGAGCAGTGGTCGGTTAAATGTGGAAACATGCAAATATCAATTTTTTGGTCTTTTAAGGCTCTGTCGTAAATCTTATGAGTGAAATTTTTTTAGTATATTTGAAGTTCAAGAATTTTCGCCTTGTAATTGTATTGAGGTTAGAACACATTTTACAAGCAGACAGTATACTGCGACTGCGTATCATATGAGATATATACGTTTTGAATTTTTCTTTACAATTTGTGGGGAGGTCCTCCAAGAATTTAACCCATAACACTATGGGCTAGAGATCCCATTTTTTGGTGATAATTTGAGTAGTGTGTTTATGAAATATATGCAAGAAAAAAGTAAAAATGTAATAGGGTGAACCGAAAACGGCGGTTAAATTTTTTAAAAGTTGAATTATTCAAATAATTTATTTTATGTATTATGGTCTTAAAACTATAGCATACCATAAGTATATTTGATTTATAGCGAATTTGGTTGGGAACGTGCTTAAAATCATAAAGTTACCGAGTAATGTGGGGCCATTTATGTGGGACCTACCTCGAAACCTAAGTCGATATTAATAGTTTTTGGTACGAAGATTGCAATGTGGAATCAACATACTAAATTACTGGGAATTTAGTTGTAAAACGGGAATTTAGTTTGAAAAGTTGCGATAAAATCGGATCACATTCTACACTCATATACATTGGGACATTTCTAAGGGGACTAAGGTTATGTAATTGTATTTGGAAACCTTAAGGGGACCCCCCATTCTCGGTTTCAAAAAAAATTCCAAATTTTGGGACTATCGCTATCGTATGAAATAAGATAAATCCAATCGGTCAAGATCTTCACCATTTTTTAACTTGGTCTGTGGCGAAAAAAAGATTTTCCAAAAATATTTTTTAAAGTCCGCCATTTTGTTGATTTTTGAGCGAAGTCAATAATCCTAGTTCGTACGAGGGCCAGACATGTACCCTTTCTAACACCGTTGGAATTTTCGGATTCCGATGTTCCAGGGAGGAGTTATCATGCCCGTCATCAAAAATAAGGACTTTTCTTTAATCTTTGCAAATTATTTTTATTTTCCTTTAAATCTCAACATGCTTTGGTGTTGATTTACCAGCCAATTTAAAATCTTGAAAATTTAAAATAGAGAATGGGGGGTTTCCCTTAAGCGCAACTTTTATTAATTATTTTTTTATTTAAAAAATTCGGTTAAAAATTTATTAATACCGAAAAAAGAAGTGGAACTGTTATTGAAGGTAATATCAATCTTCGGGCCTATTTATACACCGCACACATTTTTCTATATATGTTAGCCTTCCAAAACTGTTTATACCAACTTAAAACCCCATCTGTTGGAAATTTCGGCTAGAAACTTAAAAATACTAAAAACGGTATGGTAGCTATACCTATATTTTTTAGTTTTCTTGGTAGGAACATTTGACACCCTTAAAGCCCACAAAATACCAAATAATGGGTGTACCGCTGTATGAGGCCTAAGCGGAAAGTTGGGACAATAATGATCATTTTTGGTAAGGAGATTTTTAAAGAGATTGAAGCATGCGTCCTAGCTCTGCAAATTACCAAAATGTTGGAGCTAGCATTTTATGGAAGATTCACTAAAAAATGAGTGATCATTTTTAGTAAGAAGATAAGAACCCTTAAAAATCACAAATGAGCCGATTCGATTAAAAAAACGTAAACTGAATAATGGCGTTTAACATTATATGGAGACTATCCGGATACGTGAGCCAATGTTTTGGTTCAATGAGAACCCTAAATATTAAATTACTCCTGAATTTGTTGAAACACGTACTCAAAACCCAAAAAATTTAGATCTTTGGGGTGTACCGATATATGTAGACTTCCCGAAAATGTGGACCAATATTCATAAAATTGAACGAATATCGATCATTTGTGGTAGAAGGATTTGAGGACCAAAGCTAGCAAATTAGGTGTAATTTGCTGAAAAACGTCTCAAAAATCCCCATAATAACGAATATTTCGGGGGTTTCGTTATATGAGGGGCTATACAAAAACGTGGACAGATGTAGCCCATTTGCAATACCTATCATCCTGGGAGTAACTATTTAATAGCACAGTTTCTGGACCATGTTATCCCTCAAAGCTCATGTTACATCGTGTGACTTCTTCCAGGCCAATGAAGCAAACAGCCCTGCGTCGATTCCAGAACTCAAAAATATAATTCGTCAAACTATGCAAAATTTCGTGGAAATGATATTGTAAAATATACACACCACAACTGTCTTATCAGCGTCGCATGTGAGAATTTAAACTCTTATCTTAAAACACTTTAACGAGCGAATCTTCTGCAACATAAAATTCTGTTCAAAGTATTTTTAATAGATATAATCCTTGAAATCTAATAAGCATTCTAGAAACCTCTCTTCTATAAATCATTCCTGTTTCGAATTTGTTAACTGTAAGGGTTATTTGTTCGAATTATGTAAAACCATTGTCGTTACAATTACTAATTTTATTTTTCATTCTATTTTCAGGTAAGTCCGAAAATTGGGTAAGATCTTTAAGTAAAATTTTAAATCGCAAATTTTTTATACCCTTCACCACACTGTGGTACTGGGTATTATGTCTTTGTGCATATGTTTTTAAAAGGAAACGAGATAGACACCTGGTTCCTTTTGAGAATATGCATAGAATCACTTTCTAAGTCGATTTATGCATGTCCGTCCGTCTGTCTGTCTGTTCATGTTAAGTTGTAAACAAAGTTCAGGTTGAATTTATGATCTGAATTGCATGAAATTGGGCACAGCTATTTGACCCTAGGACGGACCCTATTGAAATTGGGAAAAATCGGCTCAGATTTAGATATAGCCATATATATTTTCGTCCGATTTAATGTATATATCTTCCGATTTGCATGAAAATCGGCCCAGATTTAGATATAGCTCCCATATATATTTTCGTCCGATTTTATATAAATGGTGCACCATAGTCCCTATATATCCTTCGATTAGCACGAAATTTAGCACAGCGCACTGAATTAAATATAGAACGATGTGTGTTAAATTTCCTGAAAAACGGTTCAGATTTAGATATAGCTCCCATATATCTTTTCGTCCGATTTTATGTAAATGGTGCACCAAAGTCCCTATATATCCTTCGATTTGCACGAAATTTGGATTTATAAGTAAATGAATAACTCAAAATGCGTCCGAATTCTCAAAACGTACTGAAATATGTGTAACCTAACATTTGACAAGTTTCGATGAAATCGGTTTAGATTTCGATATTTTGCTTTAAATTTATTTACATAATTTTTCCCGTTGTAAGAAACAACTCTATATCTGACCAAAAGTTTGTATAGGTTGCATAATGACATGTTAAATTTCATGTTAATGGTCCTTCAAAAATGCGACGTCTGTTAGGATTCCATCTGTTGAATATACCCAAAATGGTGAATGGTATTATATAGTCGGCCCCGTCCGACTTTACTACTTTCCTTACTGATTTAATTATATTTTTTCTTTGAGGACTTAGACCTAAATATGGTACTGATATATGGCTAAGCTTACATTGGATTAGCCATATCTGTACATGTATTTTTGTAAAAAAAAAAAAATCCCGTGGGAATTATTATCGAAATGTTATGGATTTCAGCGCAATTAAATCACTTTATTATCCAAGGTCAAACAATATCAAAAGTGGTGAAAATCGAAATTTACACAGAAGACGTAATTTTTATCCATTTGAAAGAATTAGTTTAACAAATATGTTTCCTGTCCCATGCTTTTGAGACCACGAATTAGTCAGTCGACACATACATATATGGTGAAAACCATGCAGAGTTTCATCCTGCCGAACAAAACACCGCCTTTTATTGTTCCTATATAGAGTGAATTATAAAAACAGGTCTGTTAATTAGCAGAGCTGTTTTTATACCCTCCACCATAGTATGGAGGGTATATTAGTTTTGTTTTTCCGTTTGTAACGCATCGAAATAATTATTTCCGACCCTATAAAGTATATATATTCTTGATCAGCGTAAAATTCTATGACGATCTAAGCATGTCCGTCTGTCCGTCTGTCTGTCTGTTGTAATCACTCTAGCGTCTAAACGAATTGAGATAGATCGCCAAAATTTTGCATAGAGTCGTCTTTTGTCTGCAGGCAGGTCAAGTTCGAAGATGGGCTTTATCGGTCCACGTTTAGGCATAGCTCCCATATAAGGGTACCCCCCATATTTTCGGTATTTTGGGGTTCTTGAGCGCGTTTTTCAACCGAATTCGCTGAAATTTGGTACATTGGGTTCTTATTGGGTACTCAAGGTCTCCACAAAAAATTATAAATATAGGTCCACTTTTTCTGGTAGCCCCCATATAACGGTACCTCCTAATTTTCAGTATTTTGGGGGTTTTTAACGTATTTTTCCGCCGAATTAGATGTAATTTACTATTTTGAGTTCTCAATAGATACCAAATCTCTCCACATAAAATTATGAATATAGGTCCATATTTTCGGATAGCCCCCATATAAGGGTACTCCCCAAATGTCGGTATTTTGGGGTTCTTGAGCGCGTTTTCAACCGATTTCGCTGAAATTTGGTACATTTGGTTCCTATTGGGTGCCAAATATTTCCACCAAAAATTATAAATATAGGTCTAATTTTTCTGGTAGCCCCCATATAAGGTAACCCCCAATTTTCGCTATTTTGGGGTTCTTGAGCACGTTTTTCAACCGAATTCGCTGAAATTTGGTATTTTACAGTCGAATATGGTAACAAATTTCTCTACAAAAAATTTTTAATATGTACCCCCTTTTTGGGGTAGTCCCCATATAACCTCTTTTTATACCCTCCACCATAGTATGGAGGGTATATTAGTTTTGTTTTTCCGTTTGTAACGCATCGAAATAATTATTTCCGCAAACCCTATAAAGTATATATATTCTGAACGGAGCAAAGTAAAATTCTATGACAATATTTCTAAGCACATTTTCCGTCTGTCTGTCTGTTGTAATCACTCTAGCGTCTAAAGGCTGAGGGTATAATTATCCATTAAAAATTTTGAAAGTCGTCTTTTGTCTGCAGGCAGGTCAAGTTTACATAGAAATGGGCTTTATAGGTCCACTTTTTGGCATGCTCTCATATTTTATTTCTAGTACCCCAGTATATTTTGGAGGGTATTTTGGGGAACTTAACGCGTTTTTCACTTGTTATAATTGGTACATTATACTAAATTTCGTATGAAATCAACCACAATACATTTTTTTTTTTTTTTTGTATTATGTTTAATATCAAATGATTTTGTTTCTACTTCCTTCTAAAAGGAACATTAAAATTTCATTAGCCATGTTTAATGTTAATTAATTTCATGGTGTTTATAATAAACGTAGTTTACTACGAATCGCTAAACCGAAAGGCATGACAGCGTGAGCAATGTTTACGGATTTTCTTACTTTATTCTATTCTATTAAAAAGGGAGAACCGACAGCAGCAACAACAACTCTAATATTTTGCAATGCACAATAGCCTGCCGTTATAAACTCGGTTTTATATACGTTTATATGCACATACATACATAGCTATTATATTTGTGTAAAATAACTTTGTTATAATATAAGATTCCCCGTTGTCTACTATCTTTTCTTGTGGCATAATAGAAAATGAGCGGGTCCCTTTTTTCTCGAATATTGTTGGTAGTGACAGCAGGCAGCCACCATAAAGTAAGCCAATTCTCTTGTATACCCTACAGAGGAAAAGTATAATATCTAGTATATTAAGTCTTTGTCGATTTGTTTGGAAAAAAAATAAAAGAAAGGAAACTGTACTCGGAAGAGCCTTTTTGAATGTGCTGAAAATCGGCCCAGATTGAGAAAAAGCTCTCATATATATTTTCGTCCGATTTTTTTTTCGAATTTATTTGAATTGACCACCGATGAAACTATGTCCACTCGATTTCTTACGATATACAGACACAGTGGTAGGGTATCCCATTAGTCGGCTCGTTCGTATTTACCTGCAATATATATATATATATATATATATATATAACAGAAAAGTGTTGATATTACCCTCCTGTAAGGTAATGCCTAGTTACAATAATAACAACAACACCAACAACAATAAAAACGAACATGATTCATGTAAACATCGCTGTAAATAGACTATTTGTTTAAATAAAATAATAAAAAAAAACAATATGGTGTAGAAAATGAAAATAAACACCTACTATTATACTAGTTAATTGTCTTAGCGGAAATAAGAAGTTTACGAAACAAAACAAGTTTTTTATTTAATATCGAAAAAAAATTAGAAAATATTTACAGACTACCATATTCAGGTACACAGATTTAAATTTGATGTGTACAAAACTTTAGTTAAAAGACGAAAAAAAATTCTTCAGATATTAGATTAAAGTAGCAGCAAGTGAAAATGATATTAAGTACGTTTCCCTTTATAAAAAATAAGGACGCGGACCTAAGAGTGAAATCGACTGGAAATATAAAATTTATTTTTCCCGATTTTTGTGTTCGTTTGTTTTTCTAGAGTATCAAACGGGTTTCGATGTTGTTGTACTGATCTGGTAATATAAGAAAAGCACTTTATACAATAATAAAAGTAGTTTGAATTAATATTTCCTCCTCCATAGGTTGATAGGTGATCTATATGAAACCATGTACCTCTCTTGATAATGTCAATTGATGATGTGCATAAACCATTAAAAATATATCAATTCGGGGTGTATCGTCAAGGATTTGCGAAATTAAAATCTATTAGTATTAAAGATGTAGTTAATGAGTGATATATTCGTGGGTCTATATATTCCACCACAGGACTTGATCTGTAGGCAAAAGAAATGCGAGCTTGTCGCAAATTTTAGCTTTATATTTTGGAAGATAATTTGGCTTGGAAAATAATTTGATTTTAATAGAGGGAAACTAAACTATATACAAACCCTATTTCACTATATAGTGAGGTAATGGTATTTATACGCTGCATCACACTGTGGTACA
The DNA here is from genome assembly GCF_032173495.1 of Musca vetustissima. NCBI lineage: Eukaryota > Metazoa > Arthropoda > Insecta > Diptera > Muscidae > Musca > Musca vetustissima. The sequence continues at coordinate 104,210 of NW_026872605.1, forward strand.
GGGTATTATGTCTATGTGCATATGTTTGTAACAGGCAAAAATAATCGAGACAGACCCATGGTTCCTTTTGAGAATATGCATAGAATCACTTTCTAAGTTGATTTAAGCATGCCCGTACATCCGTCTGTCCGTCTGTCTGTCCATGTTAAATTGTAAACAAAGTACAGGTCGCATATATGATCCAAATTGGATGAAATTTGGCACAGCTCATTTGTTTAGCCCAATGACGAACCCTATTGAAATTGGGAAAAATCGGTTCAGATTTAGATATAGCTCCCATATATATTTTCGTCCGATTTATGATAAATGGTGCGCCAAAGTCCCTATATATCTTTCGATTTGCACGAAATTTGGCACAGCGTAATGAATAAGGTCACGAATAATGTGAGCAAGGTTTCGCGAAAATCGGTTCAGATTTAGATATAGATCCCATATATATCTTTGTTCGATTTAAGGTAAATGGTGCATCAAAGTCCGATTTAAGGTTAATTGTATATCTTGCGATTTGCACGAAATTTGGCGCAGTGTACTAAATTAAGTATATAATAATGTGTGCAAAGTTTCGTGAAAATCGATTCAGATTTAGAAATAGCTCCCATATATATAGCTTCGCCTGATTTTAGGTAAATAGTCCAATAAAGAAATCCTGGAAATCTTTTGTTGTGCACGAAATTTGGCACAGAGTTATGAATAAGATCGAGAATGATGTCTGCCAAAACATATTTTAAATCTTTCCCAGATCCATTCAAGGAATTACCGGTCGACAGCTATACAATTGCTAGGTTGAGCAGATACTCGAAATATGATGATCGATACACATAAAGATGGGTCCAATATTTCGTGGCTATTGACACCAAAACATGGGACGATAGTTTTTGGTAGGAAGATTTGCTACCCATTCTGAAGCAAAAAATCTAATTGTGGGTGTGAGGATGTGTTTACCACTTGGAATCTGGAATAGGTTCGGCATAAATAATTATTTTAGGTGTGGGACCGTTAAGAGAGAGAGAGAGAGAGAATGGCGCACTTTTATTCTTTTAAAATTAAATTCTATTTTAACACTTGGTTATTCTATATCACACAGTATGTATCTGAGAACAGGTAGACACTGGGCGAGGTTTGGAGATTTTGTGTTAGAAGTAATTTTGACACGAGATAATATGATGAGTAGGGCCGGCGCCGGAGGATCAAAAATATGTTAAGACTATTGGCAGATGATTTCAATTATGCGGTCGACATTTATTGCATGTATATTTGAGCCAGATTAAGTTCCAAGAACGGTGACGGCATCCGGTTGGCAGTAAATTGGCACACCGGGAACCTGATAAACGTTGGCGTTACCCGGAGATAGGCGACAGCTTGGCACAGCAGAAGTCCAATGAATGGAAACGTTCCCATAGGATGGCGGCAGTTAGGCAAAGCGGCGGCCCGATGAGCGGTGCCGGTCCCATAGGTTGCCGGCAACTGCCAGATGAGCGGTGACGAAGGTTGGCGGCAGTGGTGATAGCACCCGAAGATTGGTGGTAGCAAGTCACAGCGACAGCCCAACGTTTCGTCTTAAAACCTTTCTTGCAACCCCACTTGACCCATATGACAGCGATGAACTCCTTTCTGTTCCAGCCGAGGGCTCGTTTTCAACCCCACTCGTCTAGACAGCAACCATTTCAGTGGTAGCTGAATGCTGTTTTTTCGACTCCACCGCCTTCTACCGCCCCGTTATCTTTACTTTTTTAGACTACGACCATTTTATTAATACAAATCTTACATCTATTTTCGGTTAAACTGCTTAAACATAACATATTTCATGACTTATCATGCACTTAATCAGCGCCTACTTTATACTTAACAATGAGTGTCTCATCTTAGCTTAGGACACAACTAATTCACTAAAAGCTAATCCCTATGGCTCCAACTACAATATATGCCCCGAACAAGCCTAGCTCATTCATCCTCCGAGGGCGGCATCCTCCACATGCAAGAACACACCTAATCATGAAAACATCAATCCTATCAATTTGTGCCTTTTAATAGATCGACCTACAAGAGTGAGACCTATAGGAACCGATCTCCAACAGAATAAGGCGCAACCTCAGACAAGAGGATATTATTTTTCATTCGCAGAGCATTAACCTTTCCAAATAGAGCTACGGAATGCCATAGCAGACAGGAAAAGTGTAGGAAATGATAGACCTGATCACATGTCTATATATCAAGAGCCTAACATCCTTGGAATGACCACCTCTCATCCGCAAGAACCTACCGTATCCGAAAAAAGACCTTTTACCCTATTAAGGATGTAGACAACAAGACGGACAAAATCGAACCTTTCCTGAAATATTACCCCTAAGTATGTCAGCCTATCCGAAACCCAATAAATCTGTCGAAATTCTTAAACTAACATAACATGGTGCTTATACTTGAAAATAAACCGAAATTAATAACTACCGGTAGGACGATTTGCCATTGATCAAATTAGAGCTAATTGTGGGACCTATGGTAAACCATTATTGATAAATATTTCGATACCCTGTGTATCGGCCAATGTTGCTACACAATTTTGTGAAAATCAGAAGATATAGGAAGATATACCGAAACTAGGCCCTAAAAAATATAAATTTGAAATGTCAAACTACAGTCCACTCGGTTTGACAAAATCCTAAACATCGAACATGGTCATGGGCCTATGTAGGAAATATTATGCCTTCAACCTCTTTATTATCTTAATTACCGTTAATCGAATTTATCATTCCAAACGACAGACGCATGTAGTGTATGGAGGTTTTATAATGGAATATGTTCTAAAAGTTTTAGCCATTTTAGGTCAATTGAATTGTATCCAAATATTTTTTTCTGAGAAAAATAATTAAAAAGCAGTCAAGTGCCATTGAAATAATAATAATAATAATAATAACAGCAACAACAACAACATTGACCGAGTATCATATCAACCGAATATGGAGAATAAAATAAAATGAATACTATTGAAACTTATTTGCTTGCAAATAATAAATACTATTCATGTTCGTGTATATTATATGTATGTATATATGTACGTATCTGTTTGCAATTCATAAATATGTTGGTGTATCTGTGTGTTCATCCATACTTTGTTTTGGCATTTTAAACAACTGAAATGGAAGAAAAGAAAACATTCAACCAACTGGCAAGGACCGTCCAATATGACCAACGACCAAATAAAAATTGTAAGCAAAGAGATATAGACGATCGGAGTCGGCTATAAGATGTCCTACCACCATGTACTGTGTGTCAGAAATCTGAGCCGATGTTTAATAATTTTATTTGTTTTCCTTCCTGCGTTAAAAAAATGTGGGCCGATGTCGCCTCACATATGCAATACATTCTCAAATAAAGCTGTGAGTTACATACAAATGCATATATAGTATACTTTATCACAGCGTAGTGTAAGGTATAAAAAAACAAATGAAAACAAATTGATAGTCCAAAAGTACAGTGGTCCAGGGAAAAGCGAATGTAATGTATTTTCGGAATTCTCTCTAACTAAGACTAACCAAATCCAATTAAATTTATTCCTGGAAAAAGCACAAGCAGAGCAAATGGACGCCTGTTTCTGCACCATAATTGACAGCATGTGGCAACTGTTTCGCTTGAATATTAACAACTATGCAAATATGTCACGATGAGCGGTGGAGATTGTCTATTTGTCCTTGTTCTGTTGGGATCTTCCACCTTACACCTGCAAAAAATATGCTATTAATTTGATAATGAAACTCGAGGCATTAGAACGGGATGCCAAAATAATTATATCACTTACTTACTTATCTGGCTTGTGATAGCGTTGGCCTTTTGCTCAGTTCCTCCAATTTGAAAGACCATGTTGTCCTCCACTTCCATCTAATTCCTGGCCTTCCCTATCTGCGTGAACCATCAGTAGGCTCGCTGGGCATCCTCATCCATACTCACAACATGACCTAGTCAACGTAGTCGCTGCAGCTCGAGACGCCTGACTAACTCGATGTCCGAGAATAGATGGTACAGCTCGTGGATCATTCGACGGCCATATTCACCGTCGAAGCAGATCGGTCCATAGATCTTCCGGAGAATTTTTCTCTCAAACACTCCGCAGCCAAATCCATGTATCGTTTCGTGGTCACTATAATACTGGGCATAATCATTTGATTTTCTTAAGCCAGTCCTTTTTCATCGCATTTCCTGTATGACAAAAATACCGGCTGGGAACTTCTTGAGTACATCCGCCATGTAATAACCCGTAAGGAAAGTAGTAAAATCGACGGGCCGACTATAAGATACTATTTACCACTTTGTTTATATTGAAGAGATGCATCCTAAGAGACTCATCTTAGCTTAGGACACAACTAATTCACTAAAAGCTATGCCCTATGGCTCCAACTACAATATATGCCCCGAACAAGCCTAGCTCATTCATCCTCCGAGGGCGGCATCCTCCACATGCAAGAACACACCTAATCATGAAAACATCAATCCTATCAATTTGTGCCTTTTAATAGATCGACCTACAAGAGTGAGACCTATAGGAACCGATCTCCAACAGAATAAGGCGCAACATCAGACAATAGGATATTATTTTTGATTCGCAGAGCTTTAACATTTCCAAATGGAGCGACGAAATGACATAGCAGACAGAAAAAGCGCAGGCAATGATAGACCTGATCACATGCCTATAGATCAAAAGCCTAACATCCTTGGAAAGACCACCTCTCATCCGCAAGAACCTACCGTATCCTAAGAGACTATCACTCTAGCTTCTAAATGAATTGAGATAGATCGCCACAATTTTACATAGAGTTGTCTTTTGTCTGCACACAGGTCAAGTTCGAATATATTGGCTCTAATTTGATTTGCGAAGAAAGATGAACTATATATATCGGTGCCACCATACGGTTTAAGGCACGTGGCTGTTATTTGGCATTGCGGAATTTCTGAAATGGCAATTATATATATTCGAACATGTCCTCCATATAAAGATTCTGCACCATTTGCCTAATTTTAGGGTTTTAGAACCATTTTCACACCAAGGAGGCTTTAATTAAAAAAAAAAAATATATATATATATATATATATATATATGTTTGTCGATGGAGGTCCATCTATTGTCATAGCTTCATATGAAAATGAACCCGATCCATTTCTGGTAATCGGATTCAACTGTAATCTGTCATTCTGAATTAAAAGTCTTGTCTCCAGAATGTTGTCAGTTCATGATTTTTACATCGCTCCGAGAGCCAAAAAATCCAATCAGAGTGTCTGTAATTTGGTTTTACAACTTTTTCTAAATTTAGCTCACAATTTTTATAAGGAACTTGCCATAGACCCGATGACCATACTCTTTATTGGAAATATTTCAAAACACTGTACAACTTTGAGATGACCAAAAAAAAAAACAAACAATTCGTATAAATAATAAAAATTGCCACAACATTTTGTGAACAACTGCATACAAAATGAAAAGAATGTATATTAAAACTGTTGGCAAGTATTTAAGAATTTAGACAAAAACGACGACGACGTCGACGAATACGACCAAAACATTGTGGACGAACGAAAACTATGTGAATTGAACGCACATACATACACAAGTTAGCCATACAAAACAGTTGAAAGGCAGAGCCGAAAGACAAACGCTACCCACTACAAAAAAATCAACAAAATATGAGAAAAGGCAAACCAAACCAAACCGAACCGAACGAAAGAGAAATGTTAACAAACACTAAATATTATTAGCCATAATTTATGGATTTTTATTATGATCACAAAAGATTTATGAAGGCAGCAGTAGCAGCATTCATGGCTAGTTTTCATGTTTTTTGTTTGGTACTTGTTTTGTCTTTATTTCAATGTCTCTCGATGGTCGAAACGACGATAAAAGCTGTAAATGGAAATTACAGAATTTTTGTTCATTTTTTTTTTCATTTGAATTTTTGTTTTCCGACTGTAGAATTTCTAGTTTTTGCGCTTTAATTGTTTTTTTTTTCGAAAATGTTTCGATACATTGATAATCGGAAAACAAATATTCTATTTGCATAAATCTGTATTAATGTATGTTCGAGTACCATATACATACATATTTTGTGCTGCTGTAGATGTATGTGTGCGAGTGTGTGGGAGTAATTAGTTGCAAAGAGGTACCACAAAGTGTTTAACCAAATTCAAAAACAACAACAACAATTAGTAGATAATATATGGTTTTAATTAAATTTGCAAAAACATTGAAATAAAATGACTGACATGTGCAAATGTTTTCTAATTATTGTTATAATTTATTAAATCATACAAAATAAATATGTACATAACATGGAACCATAGTTACCAAATGTAACTATTATTGAAATAAGTGAACGGAGGCCAACTTTTTCTACTCTCCATCATAAATCAGGTAATCGGGTCAATATTTACAAATATGGATTTTTTTTTGGTATTGATATTGTAGGAATTCACAACGCAGAGATACAGATATCGTCCCTTCACCAGGGATATCATATGTATCTTTACAGATATCGTCTTTTCGAAGGAACATTGACATTGAATTGAACGAACTCAAAAATGCGATCTTTATCTATAAGTAAACCGACTAACATCAATCTTTACACATATATCATTCTGCAATCTATTCCATACTTTGTAAATAGACTTTAAACAAACTTTACGCACGCTATTTGGCATGCTTCACTGTATAAAATGTAATATCAGTAAAGCACCCATTGATTATTTGGTTTACAATCAAAATGAATAGGTCGAAATTATATATGGAAGCTACGCTATATCTAAATCTGAACCGATTTCAAGGAAATTTGTCCGAGATTAATTTACATTAATTTCAATACGTTTTGGCAATCGGCCTAGCTATGGGTTAGTACACCATTTACATAAAATCGGACGAAAATATATATAGGAGCTATATGTAAATCTGAACCAATTTCAAGAAAACTTAACACACGAAAGGTTATAGTAACTTCAGTACATTGTCCAAAGTTGTGTGCGGGTCGGCCAATCTTTGGTTCTTTAATGCACAATTTACATTAAATCGGACGAAAATATATATATGGGTGCTATATTTAAATCTGAACCGATTTTCACGAAACTTAGCACACATCATTTTGGACCCAATTCAGTACTCTATGCCAAATTTCGCACAAATCGAAAGATTTAAAGGGACTTTGGAGACCGATTTACCTTAAATCGGACGAAACTATATATGGGAGCTATATCTAAATCTGAACCAATTTTCTCGAAACTTGGCACACATCATTTTGGACCCAATTCAGTACTCTGTGACAAATTTCGTGCAAATCGAAAAATATAGAGGGACTTTGGTGCCCCATTTACCTTAAATCGGACAAAAATATATATATGGAAGCTATATCTAAATCGGAACCGATTTTTCCCAATTTCAATAGGATTCGTCCTTGGGCCAAATAAGTGACTTGTGGCAAATTTCATCCAAATCGGATCATAAATGTGACCTGTACTTTGTTTACAATTTAACATCTACAGACGGACGGACTGACATGCATAAATCAACTCAGAAAGTGATCGTTTCCTTTTGCCTGTAACAAACATATGCACATACCCTGTGCCACAGTGTGGTGAAGGGTATAAACAGATATTAATAGCTTTTAACGGAACCTACCCTTCGGAAGTTATCCTGATTACAACAGACGGAAACCAAACTATAATAATGTAAAAAAGGGTCTTAAATGGGGCAACTCCGAAACATAGACCAATATTGATACTTTTTGCAATGATTTTCGTACCAGTATTGATCAGATAGCCAAAGTGAATCTAAAATACCAATTAAAATTGATTCAGTTGAAAAAAAGGTCTAAAAACCCCAATGTACCGAATAACCGGGAACCGTTATAATTCGGTCGAAAAACGTGTAATAAATAAACCCATAATACTGAATATTCGGGAGTACCGTTATAGGGGTGCTATACCAAAACTTGGACCGTTTTAGTAGTAACAATGCCAGTACAAAATTTCAAAGCTCCCTGGTGAATATTTGGATGAGTTACTAATATACACTCCACTGTATGATGCAGGGTATAAAAGGGGGAATTTGGAATTTGGTTGAAAAACGCACTCAAGAACCCCAAAATACCGAAAATTGGGATATACCCTTATATGGTAGCTATGCCTAAACGTTGACCGATACAGCTCATCTTCGAACATGATCTGCCTACAGATAAAAGACGATCAAATAACTTGGAGGCTACAGACCGACCGACGAACATGTCTAGATCGTCTTAGAATTTTACCCTGATCAAAAATATATATACTTCATAGGGACAAATATTGCGAGTCTGGTGTACCATTTACATAAAATTGAATGAAACTTTATATGGGAGCTATATCTAATTCTGAACCGATTTCCACAAAACTTCGCATACGTCAGACTGGACTTAATTTATTATGCTGGGCCAAATTTTTGTTTCAAATGGAAAAATATTGGAAGTTTGCTGCACCATTTACCTAAAATCGTACGAAACTATATATGGGAGCTATATCTAAATCTGAACCGATTTTCTTCCATTTCAATAGGATTCGTCCTTATGCTAAGTTTGTGAACTGTTCCAAATTTTTTCCAAATCGGATCATAAATGCGACCTGTACTTTGCTCACAAAAATGCATGGACGGGCGGATAGACGGACATGCATAAATTGACTCAGAAAGTGATTCTATAAATATTCTCAGAAGGAACCATGGTTATATCTTAATTCCTTTTGCCTGTTACAAACATATGCACAAAACATAATACCCTATACCACAGAGTGGTGAAGGGTATAAACATTGGACAAAAGTATATATATGGGAGCTATATCTAAATCTGAAACGATTTTCACCAATTTCAATAGAGTTTATCCTTGGGCCAAATAAATGAGCTGTATATACAAATATACCTGAGCATATAAACAAACACATAATACCTTGGGTTTAAAATTAAATTACAATCTATTATGTTGTAAAACCTGCCTAAACTCTGTAAAATACATCGAAAAAGTGGTGATGAAATTTTTTACTCATCGAGAACTCAAGATATCAAATTGGAGGCGATTTGGTTGAAAAACGAGCCCAAAATCTTCAAATTACTGCAAATCAAGGCCCCGTTCTAAGAACAATAAATATGGTTATTATCATTAATTAACGCTTAGGTCAATAGACGATTCTTATATAAACTACACAATATAGCTCTGTACTGTATACTGGTTACGTAGACAGTGGACAATTGAACACTTCTTATCGATTTAATTTCGACCTTCTTTATTTTGCGAACTTTGAGCCTTTTCTAATAAAACGAAATGTTTCTCAGCTGACTGAAGGATTCAATTCGGCCGTTAGGAAAAATTTATAAACTTCTCATATATAATCCACTATTAACTTAAAAATTAAAGGATTATAATATGAAAAAAAAATTACAAAAACGTGTGTAGGGGTATTTGATAGTCGGCCTCGTTCTTGACTGATGCCTTCATCACAGACCAACCGTGTGTTTGTCAACTTTGGTGTGCCAATTTTTTTTATTTCTTTTTTCGTTTTTGCTGCTTCTTCTTCTTAATATTTTTCAACACATGTGTGGCATATTTGACATTGAAAATGTTCAAGATGCATAAAAGAATTTATCGAAAAATATACTCACACAAATAGAAAACGTACATACGATACATATGGAATATACGGAATATATTTATTTAGGTATATTCTGTGGCAGTTATGGTATTTCAATCATTTGCACACATCAACATTTTACCTGTCTATGAAAATTTAAAATTTCCACCTACACAATTTTTCAAAAAGAAATAGTTTAGCTCATCAAAAGAATTCTTGGTGAGATTCAAAAACAAAACAAAAAAAATCAAATTTGCATACTTAAGTTATTTATAGAAAAGATGTATTAATTGGAAAAAATGTTTCGTATTTTTTCTTATAGAATTGAAGATTGTAACTACACACATAAATATAAAACCAATTGTCGGTCGTTTTTTTTTATTCAGTGTATAGAATTTCCGAAACTGGAATCCTGAAATTTGAAATTAACATTACGATATGTATGAAGTTTAGTACAAAAAGTACTAAATGGTACTATATTTGGTACAATTTGGATCTTGGGTGAACCGATAGAACCGATATCCTAAAATTTGGAATTAGGATCACTGTAGAGCTCGAATCATGAAATTTGGAAAAAAGTTCTACCAGAGCACGAAATATATGGTAACAAAATTAGTATAGAACAATTTGAAGTGATGTTATATTCGGCCCAATCGAACTTGTTCTACAATCCACCATGAGGATGACATTAAAAAAAATATAAAAATTGATGGGGGCTTTTAAGATAAAACTCATGTTATGATAGGACCATGAATATGCCGAAAAAGACATGAGAAAAAGTCGATTACAGGGGTAATCATTTTGGGTAGTAAAATAATTATACCCTTCACCAAACTGTGGGACAGGGTATTATGTCTTTAGCCATACGTTTATAGCAGGCAAAAGGAAATATACTCTTGGTTCCTTTCGAAAATACGCATAGAAAAACTTTCTGATCGGATTTATGAAATTTTGCACAGCTCACTTATTTGGCCCAAGGACGAGCCCTATTGAAATTGGAGAAAATCCGTTCAGATTTAGATATAGCTCCCATATATATTTTCGTCCGATCTTATCTAAATGGTACACCAAACACCCAATATTTGTCCGATTTAATCAACGTTTTGTATAGCGTACTGAATTAGGTCCATATTGATGTATACGAAGTTTTGTGAAAATCGTCTAGATTTAGATCCCAAGGGTTGTCCGATTAATACTGAAATTTTCACATCTTATTGAAATAGGTCCGAATTGATGTATACGAAGTTTTGTGTAACTGCCATATATATTTTTTCCGATTTTATGTAAATAGTGTACCAAAGCTCTTTTATTTTATTCGATTTACATGAAATTTGACAAATCGGTTCAGATATAGATAGATTAGATATAGCTCCCATCTATATTTTCGTCCGATTTAAGGTAAATGGTGCTCCAAAGTCCGTATATATCTTTCGATTTGTACGAAATTTCGCACAGCGTATTGAATTAGGTCTAAAATGACGTTTGTTAAGTTTCGTAAACATCGGTTCAAATTTAAATGTAGCTTCCACATATAGTTTCGTCCGATATAAGATAAATGGTATACCAAAAACCCAATATATCTTTCGATATGCACGAAATTTGGCACAGCGTAATGAATTAAGACAGTTTCCTTGAAATCGGCTCAGATTCAGATATAGCTCCCACATATATATATATACATATTTTGGCCGATTTTTGTTAGAGGGTGAACTTGAACTGTCCTTACTGGTTATACCCTACACAACTATGTAGTCAGGGTATTATAGCTCTGTGCCGCCCCAAAAGTTTGACGCCGCGAAATATTAGTCCTAGACCCACCTTTAAGTATACCGATCGTCATATCTCGACATGTGTGTCCGTCCGTCCGTCTGTCTATCCATTATAATTTGTAAACACGATACAGGCCACAGTTATGGACCAATCTTCACGAAATTTTGCATGTAGGATGGGTTCTGGCCAATGAAGACCCCTATTGTTTTTTGAAAATATCTGTTAATATTTAGGGTATGAAATGGACAAAAAAATTTATTTTTGTCGGTTTTTCTGGTCGCTCTAGAGGCCGCAATTATGGCCCAAACACCGCGAATTTTTACATGGAGAAGGGGATCGGGCCAAAGAATAAGCATGCCTGTTTTGATAAAGATCGGTCAATATTCAACGGGTCAAATGGACCCTAAGTTTTGTGTGAAAATTTTGTATTCTATAGCGTTTATATTTACCACTGAAGGACATAGATCCGAGAAGTTGATAGTATATCCAAGAGAAGTGGTTGACCTTTAAATTGATACCAATTATATTGTAGGTACTCGGATGCGGGAGTCACACTTAAATATTTACAGGTGCTTATGTATTCATATATTATTTAGTAACCTATAACCACACTGGAGGACGGAAATATAGCGCTGATCGCTTTGAAGTTTTCCATGAGGTTCCAGTTATGGTGAAGGACAACGCCTAAAATGTTAGGTGATGATCAGATAATAATTTTTCGGATAGTACTTTTCGAGTCGAAAGCCGAACATCACAACACAACCCACGGTGAATAGAATCTGGACAAGTAATTAGAGGGGCTGTACTGATTCTTAGTAACATTTGCTTACCTCTAGCCAGTCTAAGGTATGCAAATATCTATATTCTGAGATATTGCCCAATCTCAGAATATAGAATCACAGAAAGTTAGATTTTCATGGAAGTTGTGTAGGGTATCATATGGTCGGGCCCGTCCGACTATACTGCTCCGCTCACTGGTTTTTAGTATAGAGATGTGGGATACCTTCATATTTGGATTACACTCGACTTTGTCTTATGTTTATAATTTTTAGTACAAGGATTGAGAACCCAAAATACCAATTTACACCCAATTTCCTTAAAAAAACCTGGACCGATATTTCCTATTATTCTATATCCAGCTATAATCAAATGTATGTAGCATAAAAATGTAGCATATTATCTAAATGTATATACAATTTTATCGTAATCTACGTTGAGTACAACCATTCTCATTACAATTCTATTACACGTTTCATCCCCCCCACCGAGTTTAGTGGTTGTAACAAAACCAGACATTCCCTTAAATACTCATCGTTGTACTAAATAGCAGGTACTTAACACTAGAACGCCGAAGGCAGTCATTTTGACCGCTTTCCAATTTCAAGTACAAAAGCAACTGTGCATTTAAGGACACTTGTTTTTAAAATTTGGTGAATTTTTTATAATAAACGGAATTCTATGAGGTACAAAAAGTCACCATATTTAAAAAAAAGTGTCATTAAATGCACAGTTGCTTTTGTACTTGAAATTGGAAAGCGGTCAAAATGACTGCCTTCGGCGTTCTAGTGTTAATACTAAAAAAAATCATACGCCCTCTTGTCTGGGTTCAGTGCCAAAAGTGACAATGACAATCACCAAATGTCTAGTAGATTCCCTGGGTTTGAAAGCATATCTGAGATTTTTATTTTGTGCAGATATGAAAACATTGTTCACATTCACGTTGGCCTTCACTCAACAGGTAATGATGACTAAGGCAACATACAATCACCCGCATTCTATTTTTTGTTATTGTTCTGTTTTCTATGCCTTGCCAAATTCAGATAATCATCATGAAGGTAATTAAGATGATGACGATGGGTACGGGGACGGCGATGAACACACACGAAGTGTCACTTTGTATAGAACTAAAACCACAACAACACTGAGACAGATAATATGAAAAATCGACTAGCTTAAGCACAATTAGTCAATTTGTTTAATTGTCATGTAGTTGTTTGTAATTTATCATTTTTAATCAAACACATGTCAAATTCAATTACTTTAGAATTCAGATATTTTTTATTTTTATTTGTATATTGTTTTCAGCTAAAACCACATGAATATTTGAAAAGAAAACTCTCACTTTTGAGATACAACGAAAATTGTCTATAAATAAAAACCGAATGAATCACTAAGTTGAGTGATATTCTGATATCACTCAAATGCAAAACACAAATGAACAATTTTCTATTATCTGTAAACAAATAAGGATTTCTATAATTAAATCATCGAATGAAATAAATTTAATTATCATGAAAATGCAAGTACTAATTTACTAATTGTTTTGTCTATTTTTAGGTAAGTCAAAGAAGAAAAATAATAGTCAATGATTGGTAAGTCACTTAGGTCATTTTCTATTTATGACGAATGAAGTGGGGCTCATTACGAGATTTTCAACTTTTTTTTAAATACATACTAGAGTATGTTGGATAAAATACAGGGTTATTGACTTTGTGGTTTCAGAAGTAAAGTTTAAACATTGACATTATGTGTAAAACACTGCATCAGTTAAGGTAACTCAATGTGAGATCATTTTAGAACAATTTTTGACACATATAGAGCGGTATTTATTGACTAATGTTGGATTTTAGGGGTTAAAAGTTTATCAGCATAAACACGACCTTACGTGTAGGTCCATAAAAAATATATTCCTGAAAAAATGTTTATTTTGTACCGGTCCAACTTTTTATACCCTCCACCATGAGGATGACAATCAAAATATTTACAATGAGTGGGTTCTCCTAGGAAAAATTATTAAAAAATACTTGAGAAAAAGATGATAGAAATTCTTAAAATATCTAATAGTGAAGCTACGGTTATTTTGGGCGGAGATCAATATTGATATTTTTGGTAGTAACATTTGACAGCAAAAGGAAATTCAAAATTACAGCCAAATCAATTGAAAATCGTGTACAAAATTCTAAAAAAATAATTTTTAGTGTGGAAATGTGGTGATACCGTTATGAGAACCCAAAATATCAAACCAGTAAGGAAAGTAGTAAAGTCGGACTGGGCCGACTATATGATACCCTTCACCACTTTGGGGATATTCTACATATGTATGTTTACAGATGTCGTCTTTTCAAAGGAATATTGACATGAAATCGAACGAACTTAAAAATGCGATCTTTATCTATAAGTAAACCGACTAACATCAATCCTTACACATGCCATTCTGCAATCTATTCCATACTTTGTAAATAGACTTTAAGCAACCTTTACGCATGTTATTTGTTATGCTTCACTGTTTAAAATGTAATATCAATCAAGCACCCATTGATTATTTGGTTTACAATCAACATGAATAGGTCGAAATTATATATGGATGCTATGATATATCTAAATCTGAACCGATTTCAAAGAAACTTGCCTGAGATTAATTTATATTAAAAATGGACACAATTCAGTACCCTGTGCCAAATTTCGTGCAAATCGAATGGTATATAGGGACTTTGACGCCCCATTTACCTTAAATCGGACGAAAATATGTATGGGAGCTATATCTAAATCTGGGCCGATTTTCACGGAACTTAGCACACATCATTCTGGACCTAATTCAGTACTCTATGCCAAATTTCATGCAAGTCGAATAATATGTAGGGACTTTGTGTGCACCATTTACATAAATCGGACGAAACTATATATGGGAGCTATATCTAAATCTGAACCAATTTTCTCGAAACTTGGCACACATCATTCTGGACCTAGTTTAGTACTCTGTGCCAAATTTCGTGCAAATCAAAAGATATAAAGGGACTTTGGTGCCCCATTTACCTTAAATCGGACGAAAATATATATTGGAGCTATATCTAAATCTTAACCGATTTTTCCCAATTTCAATAGGGTTCGTCCTTGGGCCAAATATGTGTCTTGTGCCAAATTTCATCCAAATCGGATCATAAATGCGACCTGTACTTTGTTTACAAGTTAACATCTACAGACGGACGGACGGACATATTCTCAAAAGGAACCATGTGTCTATCTCGTTTCCTTTTGCATGTTACAAACATATGCACAAAGACATAATACCCTGTACCACAGTGTGGTGAAGGGTATAATTAAAGCCAATTTGATTGAAAAAATTGTCAAAAATTCCATATTAGAGCCAATTTGATTGAAAAATGTATCAAAAATTTCTTATTTTAGGGGGTACGATATAATGGGTCTACCCTTAAACGTGGGTCAATATAAAAAATATTTACTACGGAAATGTAATACAACGAGAACCAAAGATACAAAATTACACCAAAATTGGTTGGAAAACGTGTGCAAAATCCCCTATATACAGAATATATGGGAATATATTATTCAATGAGAACACAAAAAACTAAATTACCTTACCTTAATAAGGTGGATAACCTGGTATATATGTGTTATCCAATACGGATATGTGTTATCCAATGAGAACCCAAAATGCCAAATAACAGGCAGTTCGATTGGAAAACGTGTCCAACATTTCCAAAATACCGAATATTGGAGAGTACCTGCCCTGAGACTTTGGACAATATTCATAATTTTTGGTACGGATCTGAATAATTCAATGATAAACCAAAATACCAAATAACAGCCAATTTAGTGGAAAAACCTGTCAATAATCACTAGGATGCCGAAAACTAGGAGGTACCATATAAACATCTTTAGTACGGCAATGTGATATATCCTCAAAATATCGTATATTGGGGAGTACCCTTATATGAGGACTACCCTGAAATTTGGATCAATATTAATAATTTTTTGCAACGGTTGTGTGTTATTCAATGAGAAACCAAAATGCCGAATTACAGACTACTTGTTTATAAAACGTGTCCAAAATACTGAATATGGGAGGTACCATTTTATGAGAGCAACCCTTAATCGTGGGTCAATATTTATAATTTTTGATATGATATGTGTTATTCAATGCGAACCCATAATACTAAATAACAGCGATTTCGGATGGAAAGCCTGTCTAATTCAAAATACCGAGTATTATGATGTACCGTTATATGGGGAATATCGTGAAACTTGATTAAATATTTTTAATTTTTCGTATGGATAACACATATTGAGGACCCAAAATACTAAATTACAGTCAATTCGGTTAGAAAACATGTCCAAAATCCCCCAAATACCGAATAATTGATATATATTTGAATATTTAAATATTGCGATCTCTATGTTGATTTTAACAGACGGACGGATCAAGAATATATATACTATATAGACGGAGAGATCAAAAATATTGTACTGTTTGGGATCTTCGGTGAATATTTCGAGGTGTTGCAAACAGAATGACAAATTATGGTGGAGGTTATAAAAATATTAAAGTTTTTGATGCTGCCTTGAATGTTTTGTGTCGATAAACTTCAAATGTATATTCTATGGTTGACATTTTTTTCGAATGTGACAACTGAAGGTCTTGGACTTGGCCAAGTTAAACATCATGGACAAACGTAATTTTAGACTTATGCCGGTAGTCTACACTCGATATAGAGTCAATCGAACAAAAGTGGGTGTAAAATGCATAATTTACATGAAATCGGTTTTATCTAAATCTGAACCGATTTGAACAAAATTCAGTACACATCATGCACATCGCAAATCGGTAGTCCATGTTAATTTTGGTGTCTTTAATTGGGAAAATTGTAAAAACGATTTATTGTCCCATACAAAGAAATGCAATCGATACAAAATAAAATATCTACACTGAATTGTAAATAAAAATGACATTCCTATCATATTGTATACCCTACACAACTAAACAACTATGTTGTCAGGGTATTATAGTTTTGTGCAGCCCCAAAAGTTTGTAACGCCGCGAAATATTGGTCCTGAGTCGATTTAGATATGTGTGTCCGTCCGTCCGTCCGTCCGTCTGTCCATTATAATTTGTAAACGCGATAAAGGCCACAGTTATGGACCAATCTTCACGAAATTTTGCAAGTGGGATGGGTTCTGGTCAATGAAGACCCCTATTGTTTTTGGTAAAGATCGGTTAATATTTAGGGGATGAAATGGACCAAATACTTAATTTTTGTCGGTTTTACTGGGCTCTCCATTGTGAAATTGTACATGGAGAGGGGGATCTGCAAAAGAAGATCGGTCAATATTTAGCGGGTCAAATGGACCCAGACTTCTGTGTGAAAAATTACAAAATTATTATTCTGGAGCGTATATACTTGCTCCCAAAGGACATATACCCGAAAAGTTGATCGTATATCCAAGAGGAATTGTTGACCTTTAAATTGATACCAATTATATGGTTGTATGTACTCTGATGTGGGAGTTATACGTAATTAGTTCAAGGTGACTATGTGCATAGTATTAATATTACCCCATTAGGGAACGGAAATGTCGCGCTGATCGCTTTGAAATTGTACATGAAGTTCCGATTATGGTCAAGGACGACGCCTATAGTTTGCGATAAAGTTGAGATTTCATTCAAGGGGTGCAATGAACCGAAAACTGCAATTTTTGTCAGATTTTCTAGAGGCAATTATTATATGCAGAACATCACATATTTTACAAGGGGAAGTGGCTTAGAGCGGCTGTTTAGATGATGATCAGTCAATATTCAAGATCTATAATCGATGAAAAGTGTGCAAATATCACGAAATATTGCCCAGACTCAGAATATAGAACCGCAGAAAGTTTACTTTTCGTGTTAGTTGTGTAGGGTATCATATGGTCGGCCCCGTCCGACTATACTGCTCCGCTCACTGGTTTATAAATAATTTTAAAGTTTGAAATGTATATCATATTAAGTATTTGTTTATATATTATGTTCATCTAATTATATTCGAATAACAATTTCTCCCGTAATATAATATATAAACATGCAAATGTTATTTGAATATCTATATAAAATTTATTTTATTCTAATTATTATTATAAATATAATTTGGTGGCGAAAATAAAATTACAGCAAAAAAAAACATTATAATAAATAAATTTGCCAATCCAAAAAATATGGGCAATGTTGGTAGTAGCCTCACACCTCAGCGAAAATAATCAAGTGAACAAAACATACATGTATATAAATATATACATGTATGTATATATAATATATATAAGCGAAAAGCACACCCACGCACACCACACAAATACTTTAAAAATAGTTCAACATCGCTACTGACATATGTTTAATATCAAAATCAAATCAAATCATCCGCATAAACGCCAAACCTTCAAAAATATATATTTTTCAGACACATTATTTTTAGACAATTAAGTATTGGTATTTTTTCAATGTTAATTTATAAATATTAAAGAAAAGAAAGCGTAACACATACCTACATAAAAGTTTAAATGAAAAATCCAATAAAAATAAATAAATCTGCCGCATATTAGGAGAGGATACGGTACCCAGCCAGTGCATTGCATTCATTTATATTGAATTAAAAAAATTCAAATGTTGAATATAACCTTTAAAATAATTTTCTATTACGGGGTTTCTATTTGAAACCACCCACAATAGATGCTACCTCCTATGATCCTTATTGTAATCTACACTAATTTTGGTAATATGATTCACTTTTTACGATAGCCTCCCCTATAATATTTTTAAGTAATGGGTTTCTATCTAATCAGCTGCAATTTGAAGTTCTCTCTGAGTAAAAAAAATGAAAAATGGGGTCAATATTAATCATTTGTGTTAAGGATGTGTGTTATTTACTACGAACCCAAAGTACCAAATGCCGGCCGATTTCGGAGCTCTATTTTAAATATTGCGATCTCCATTGTGATTTCAACAGACGGCCTGACAGAAAATATAGGGTGACATGAAAAAACTGCAACCAACTTCAGACTGCTGTCAGCCAGTTGTTAAAATTATTCCCGTTTATTGTTTACAAGCGTACAAAAGCATTTTGGTAAACGTTTTCCAGAAAAAAAGTGATTCGTGATGGACTTCAAGCGTGATAGTGCGATTTCTATATATATGGCTGGAAAAACACAAGTGGCTATCGTTAGAGCACTACAGAATTTAGATGTGAATAAATCTTTTTTGTCTCGTACCATCGCTCGTTACCGTGATACTGGTAGCGTAGCCTGACGTCAAGGAAGTGGACAGAAGAAAACAGCAGCATCAGCACAAATGATTCAAAAAGTAAACCAGTAAGGAAAGTAGTAAAGTCGGACGACTATATACCCATTTTGAGTATATTCAACAGATGAATCCTAACGGACGTCGAATTTTTGAAGGACCTATATATATCGAAATCTAACCCGATTTCAACTAAACTTGTCACAAGTTATGTTATAGTAACTTCAGTACGTCGTTCAAAATGTTGTGTCGATTGGACCATTTACATTAAATCGGACGAATATATATATATATATATATATATATGGACCGATTTTCACGAAACTTAACACACATCATTCCAGACCAAATTCAGTACACTATACCAAATTTCGTGCAAATCGAAAGATATATAGGGACTTTGGTACAGTATTTATATTAAATCGGACGAAGATATATATGGGAGCTATATCTAAATCTGGACCGATTTTCAGGAAACTTAACACACATCACTCTAGACCTAATTCATTACGCTATGCCAAATTTCGTGCAAATCGAAAGATATGTAGGGACTTTGGTGGTATACCATTTACATTAAGTCGGACGAAAATATATATGGGAGCTATATCTAAATATGGACCAAGTTATGTTATAGTAACTTCAGTACGTCGTTCAAAATGTTGTGTCGATTGGACCATTTACATTAAATCGGATTACATATATATGGACCGATTTTCACGAAACTTAACACACATCATTCCAGACCAAATTCAGTACACTATACCAAATTTCGTGCAAATCGAAAGATATATAGGGACTTTGGTACAGTATTTATATTAAATCGGACGAAGATATATATGGGAGCTATATCTAAATCTGGACCGATTTTCAGGAAACTTAACACACTTCACTCTAGACCTAATTCATTACGCTATGCCAAATTTCATGCAAATCGAAAGATCATAACTTTGCGACCTTTACATTTGTTTACAAAATATATATGGATATATCTAAATATGGACCGATTTTCAGAAACTTAATACACATCATTCTAAAAAATTCATTACGCTATGCCAAATTTCGTGCAAAAAGGATATATGTGTTTATGCACCATTTACATTAAATGCCTGTCAAAATATATATGGGAGCTATATATAAATCTGAACCGATTTTTCCCAACAGTGTGGTCCTTGGGCCAAATAAGTATCCAATGCCAAATTTCATCCAATTCGGATCATAAATGCGACCTGTACTTTGTTTAACATTTAACATGGACATACAGACGGACGCACATGCATAAATCGACTTAAAAAGTGATTCTATGCATATTCTCAAAAGGAACCATGTGTCTATCTCGATTCCTTTTGCCTGTCAAAAACATATGCAGAAAGACATAATACCCTGTACCACAGTGTGGTGAAGGGTATAAAAAAGCGACTTGATCGAAAGCCGCTTCGCAGTGGCCGAAAAATGGCTCGTGAGCTGAACATATCAGTGATAAGTACTTGAGCGTAAAACTCGACTTTTCGATTTTTGCCTCTGACTAAAAAGTCGACTTTTCGATCTTTAGATTTTGTCAAACCAGTTCAAAATCGATTTTCCAGAATTTGTAATTTTTGGGCAAATTGGGCTTTGTGATAATAAACTAAGTATTTATGAAGAAAACCGAAAATCGATTTCGATTTCTTTACAATCAAAAGTCGAATTTGACTTTTGACTAGTCGACTATTTGCTTTTCAATACAAATAGTCGAAAGTCGATTTACTTATCCCTAGAACATATCGCAATATTCCCTTCGGCAAATATTGAAAAATGAGCTCGGGCTAAAGCCATTGAACTTCCAAAAAGTGCAAGAACTTACCCCGCAACAGAAAGAAAATAGACTCAAAAGAGCTAAAGAGTTGCTTCGCTTGGCCGAAAGTGGTTAACTGCCGAATTTGGTTTTCTTTGATAAGAAAACATTCATTTTTCAGGAGTTTGTTAAAAACAAAATGATCGTGTTTACTTGCCAAAGAGGCCAGCTGAAAATGTGCAACATCGGTTGGCCACAAGAACCATAAGAGACGATGGTCGCTCTCTGCTCGTATTAATCGACTTTTGGATCAGAATAAATGCCGAATATTATCGCGAAAATATTCTGGAGGGTGTATTAAAGCCTTGGGCACGCAAACATTTTGGCCGCAGACCGTGGACATTCCTACAGGACTCAGCACGTGCCACCTAAGAATGAGGTACAAAATGAGGTTCCTCGCTTCATTTCCAGCGCACAATGGCCACCAAAATCTCAGGATACAAATCTGATGGATTATTGTGCCTGGAGTATTTTTGAAAGCAAGGTTGGCACTAAAAAATACCAAATAAATTTTTAGGTTAGCCCCCATATTTTCAATCTAATTGGCCGTAATTTTATATTTTGTATTTTCATTGAGTAGAAAATCTACCAACCAAAAATTATAAACATTGGTCCAAAATTCCAGGTAGCCCCTATATAACGGCAATGCTAATATATATTTTCATCCAATGTAACAGTTATTTTGTATTTTGAGATGGAAGATTTGATACTTTTTTTATCAAATCTTCCAACTGAAAAATTATCAACATTGGTCAATTTTTTATGATAGCCCCCATATAACGGACCCCCCATTATTTAGTACTATAGGGAAATTGACCATGTTTTTCAAATCAATTGGCTGTAATAGGGCATTTAGAGTTCTCAGTGGGTTCTCTTCTTGAGTTCTTGAGTGAGTATCAAATCTTTCTACCAAAAATTATCAGTATTGGTCCACTTTTAGGATAAGATATAATGGTGTCCCTTTATTCGGAATTTTGGAGAAGACGGTTACGTTTTTCATCTGAATTCGCTGTAATTTGGTATTTGAGGTTCTTACTGGGTAGAAAATATTAGTCCACTTTTTAGGGTAGTCGTCCTATAAAGCTATATCCCCAATTTCGGTACTTTGAGGTTTTTCAACAGAATCGATTCTAATTCAATATTTTCGTTAAATTGAACAAATATCCTTACCATATATAATATTATCAATATTGGTCAACATTTTAAGGCAGTCAAAATAATTCGACATTTTCGGGGAATTGGCCATGATTTTTCTGATTATCATGGGGTGTCAAATCTTCGTACAAAAAATTATCAATGATGGTTTACGTTTTGTGGGTAAGGATTCCCCAGTGATCCCTTATATAATAACGAAACTCACTCATTTTCGGTATTTTTAATGCTTCAGTCGCCTTTTTTCACCGATATTGCTGTAATTTGGCATAAAGTATTTTTGAAAACTAACATACATATATATAGAAAATTAAAAGCTTTTTCAACCTGAGAGTCTGTATTTAACAACATTTTTACTTGTTCGAATTCGTTTTTTTACATAAAAAACACTTCAGTAACACCGTGGAAAAACATAGACAACAACAACTTCCATAATCGTTTAAATCTCACCCTGTGTTAGTTTTTCATTACGATTATAGATGGCTCAACAAATACAAATAAAATGGTTTCACGGGCATGCACGCCCACAAAGGCAAGTATATATATATATATATATATATATAAGCGACATAATAAAACAAACACACGTACACACCTTGATGATGCACCTGGAAACACTATCGTTTTTTCTTTGCTTTTCTTCATTTCTTTACCATTCCCCCATTTTTACCGTGAAAATCGAAATATTCGACGAAAAAAAATATGAAATAAAAAACATTTGTTATTCTTTCACAAAATGATGAGTGGGTGGGTGGCCATAGATTGTTCTAGAAATCAAACTAATTGTATTCATGGTTGATGGCATGCCACAAAAGAATCGAACAATTTATTAAACAAAACAAAAAACGAAAAAATAAAATTTCGTATAAAATAATTGCAAAATACTCTCCAAAGTATTTAATGGTGGCAAGAACATCATTAAGATTACAAAATCAAATTTTAAATATATATTTTTTGTTCGTTTTCTTTGATTCAAATGAAAAGCTGCATTCAAAAGAAAAAAATAATACTAGCAAGGTGCCCGCTACTTCGTATGCGGAAATGGAATAGAAAACATGTAAATAATATTTTATATGGAAATCGTGAATACTGTAGAATAATTCGGTATCTAATATCAAGTTTTTTGCCAATAATTAGGGGATACTGGGGCACCTTCGGCATCGGGGCACCTTCGGCAATCGCGTTTACGATATGAAGCTCTCACCGTACATCACTAGTTTCGATATTGCATGGCCACATTCGGCCATATACAGATATTGCAATATTATTTCCTTAACATGTTTTTTTAAGTTTGTCTTTAAAAATAATTCTTTAATATAATTCGAAATTACATATATAAAACTAAACGTGCTTGTATTGACGAAAATGCGATAGAAAAAATACTTTTGATGGTGTGTGCGACATTGAGATTTCAACGTCCGCCGCTAGAAAATATAGCCTTGAAATTCATACATTGTGTCGCGTATTAATACCAAATAGAGCCTTTAGAGGATCTGAATTTCAACCAGACTGATAGCGATGATAATTACCAGGCTATGACTATGGTGCCGAATGTGCCCCATCAAATGCCGAAGCTACCGCGGGTTGGGGCACATTCGGCGAATTTAACTTTTTTTACAAAACTGTAAAAAATTTCAACTAATTGTTTATATCTTTTTGGTACTAGTTTTTATAATTAAGTGTCAGAGGACAATGGTCAACCATAAACTTTTTATATATGTTGAATAAGTACTGAGATATAGAGCTCTAAACAAAAAGTGCCGAAGGGGCCCCAGTCTCCCCTACTCTCCATATGCATAAACACTAATTTTCCACATCTATTTCTTAATTCTATTAAACAAGCTCAAAAGTTATAAAAAAAATCCAAATATATATTTTTGCAAATAACTACAGGTTTCACATTTAGTTCCATTCAGCACTTTTCCAACACATAAGTGCACATTTTTAAGACTATCTTCGTACATCAATCGTACATATAATTTATCTAAATTTAGTACTTTTCATACTCATAAATAAGAATTTCTTGAACTACATTAATCCTACCCTCTAACAGTAATTTAGTACTTATCGTACGAATTTTCAAAACTACCTCAATCCTACTTTTAAATAGTAATCGTAAGTCCGAATTTCTATTTGTTCACCAAAATCCAAATTGTACAAGATTCGGTACCATTCTGTACTTTTCAGACCCATATTGAAAAACTATATCAATCCGACGGTAATCTTAGTTGCAACTTCCAGTTCTACCCTTATACACAAAGTCCAAATTGAATTAAATATAGTACTTTTCGTACCCATAATTACGAATTTAAACAACTACCTCTGTCATGAACTCCAATAACAATCTTAAATCAACATTTAAAGATTCCAGCTCTATCAAACAGTAATTTTAATCATACATTTGAGAATCCAAGACCTATACGTTCACATACATCCAAATTGTAATATATTTAGTACTTTTTTTATTTATTTTATTTTTATTTATTTATTCCAAAAATGCAATTTGAAGCCATTAAGGCCGATTTCATTTAAATTGCAAACTATACTACTAAATTTAACAAGATTTCTTAATGATATCTTAGAAGGTATTATTCTAAAAATAATATATTTCAATATTTGGCAAGTGGCTAACTACTCAAGTAAGTGTATTAATATCACATATTCAATATTTAGTAATAAACAGCATTGTATAAAATATAAGAATTTAAATTTGTATATTATAAAAAAATGACATACTTTAGTTTAGGTAGAAAAATTGAGAACTACTCGTACTACTACTACTACTCGAGAACTTTCGTACTTAAAAGCTTGAATTTCCAACACTATCTCTATCCTGTACTCTAACATCCAATCACTCTCTCCGTTCACTCAAATCTAAATTTAGTACCACTTGGTACACATACATTCCACCAGTAATTTTATCCCAAACATGAGGATTCCAGCCCTATCCTCAACAGTAATCTTAATTCCTAATTTCAAGTCTTCTAAATAAGTACGCATTTTCTACACTACCAGCAATTATTTTAATACTCAAGTTCAAGATTCCAAGTCTAACTGTTCAGATAAATACAACTATTATCAAATTTAGTACCATTTAGAACTTATCGTATAGATAAGTATGATTTTTTAACCTACCTCTATCCTATACTCCAGGTAGGTAGCAATAATAATTCATATTTTTAGGAACCCATTTCTATACGCTCAACTAAATGCAAATAGTACCAAATTTATTACCATTCAGTACTTTTCATACACATCAGTACGAATTTCTATATATATAATTAGAACTAAATTTAGTAATGTTTAGTGCTTTTCGTACACTTTTAGGTCGAATTACAAAAAACCCCAACTTTTGTACATCTTTCTAAATTTTGAATTGAAATATTTAGTTTTGGAAATTCCTACTAATGTGAACTAAATTTGGTACAATTTAAATTTTGGGTGAATCGACGTATGGAGTTTTGGAATTTTGTACTAAATGACACCAAATGTGAATTTGGATGAACCGATTTAGCTGGAATCCTGAAATTTGGAGTTAGGATCACTGTTAAGGTGAAGGATTGGGATATGTAGAAAGTTATGAAAATTTGTACTAACTGGTCCCAAATGTGGATTTGGGTGAATCCATAGAACTTGAACACTGAAAATTGGAAATAATGTTACTGTTGGAGTGTAGCATTGGGTTACTAAATTGTACTAAATTTGGTACAATTTGAATTCTGAGTGCACTGTGATAGAGCTGGGATTCTGAAATTTCTATTAAGAATCATTGTTGGAGTGTAGTATTGGGCTATGTAGAAAGTTTTGGAAATTCGTACTAATGTGTACTAAATGGTAACCAATTTGGATTTAGGTGAACCGGTAGATCTGGAATCTGGACATTTGGTGTTGGCATCACTGTATGGCTGTTTGATTGGGCTATATGGGAAGTTTTGGAATTGTGTACTAATGTCTACAAAATGACACTAAATTAGCAACAATTTGGATTTAGAGTGAACCAATAGAGCTGGAATCCTGAAATTGGGCAATAAGATTTCCATTGGATGTAGGTAGTAATGGAAATGTGTACGTGTGTGTACTAAATGGTACTAAATTTGATATAATTTGGATTTAGGTGAATCGTTAGAGCTGGAATCCTGAGATTTGGAATTAAGATTGGGGTGTTTGCGAAATTCGTACTTATGGTTGTTAAAGTAAATTGTTATGGAAGTTTATATTAATGTGTACCAAGTGGTACTAAATTTGGATTTGGGTGTCACCATATTTGAAATTTAGATTTTTTCAAAATAAGTATTACAAGAGTACAATGTGTAATAAATAATATCAAATTTAGTTTAGAGCTAGATTTCTGTTGCGCTCAGAATTGGTGTGTAGAGTTGAGCTATGTATGTACCTTGGGGAATATATGTACTACCTGTGAGCGGAGCAGTATATTCAGACGGGCCCGACCATACGAAGGAGTTCTAACTTTCTAAGGAAGTTTATTCCGAGCCTGGGAAATATTTCATGACATTTGTACCCTCTTGCCCGATTAGAGGTCAACAGCACATCTTCCATACACTGACACATTTTCCGAATATTACTAACATCCCTTCTTATTACTTGTCCAGATTGACTTCAGCGTATGGTGATGATAGGCTTATAACTGTGGCCTATATATCGATTCGAAAAATTGCAAAATATTAAGGTTTCCACTTCATCCCAAAATTATTATCTGAGCATCATCGAAAATTACAAGCGCTGTCCTTGACCATAACTGGAACCCCATGGAAAATTTCAAATCGATCAGCGTTATATTTCCGCCCTCTAGTGTGATAAGGGTTACTATATAATATCTGAATACGTAAGCACCTGTAAATATTTAAGTGTAACTCCCACATCCGAGAACATACGACAATATAAGTGGTATCAATTTAAAGGTCAGCCACTCCTCTTGTATATACTATCAACTTCTCGGCTCTATGTCCTTTAGGAGTAAATATATACGCCATAGAATCCAAATGTTGTAATTTTTCACACAAAAGTCAGGGTTCATTCGACCCGCTAAATATAGACCGATCTTTATCAAAACAGGCATGCTTATTCTTTGGCCAGAACCCCTTCTCCATGTAAAATTTCACGATAATTGCGGTCTCAGAAGCGACCAGAAATACCGACAAAAATGAAGTATTTGGTCCATTTCACCCCCTAAATATTAACCGATCTTTACCAATAGGGGTCTTCATTGGCCAGAACCCAACCTACATGCAAAATTTCGTGAAGATTGGTCCATAACTGTGGCCTGTATCGTGTTTACAAATTATAATGGACAGACGGACGGACACACATGTCTAGATCGACTCAGCTATTCTCTACTATATTTTCATCAGGTGATACACAACGAATGTCAAAATAAATATGTTCCTAAAAATATTATTGTTTTGTTTGTCATAAGAAAAATAAATCTAAAAGCGGTGAACAACAACATCAAAAGTGAGGAATTATTTATCGGCGTACCTGCCTCCCCTTCACAAAAACAAAATAAAATTGCTATATTTCTCAGGTAGTCAGTCATTGTCTACTACACACCGACAAGATTAAATGAAAAACTAATTCTTTCAATGTCACAAAACGTTTGTCAAAATCTATTTTTTTACAATATGACACACTTATTTCACACAAGAAGGGGGTGCGAACAGAGAGAGAGAACAAAAACAACCAACATTGAGTGAAATATTTACGTGTTCTACTTAATTTTAGAAATGAGAAATATTTCTGATCCAATCCCCATCATCGTCATCATCATTGGCATGGTCATTATTGTGATTAAGATTATCATCTCTGGTATTCGGAAAAATTCTCAATGTTGTTTTCATATGTGGACGCTGTTGTTGTTGTTCTCCTTGTTTCTTTTGCCGCTCTCAAGTGAAATGACTAAACAAACTATTAGCCAAATTATGGCAAGTGAGTGCTTTGTGGAATACTCGACGCTGCCATTCGAAACAAACGTCAGTTTCAACGATCTACGACCAACGATACAAACGCGCTGAATACATAAAAAATTGAAATTGGTGCAAAAATAGCGATAAAACAACGAAAATAACAAAGAAATAAATTTTCTCCAAACCAAACAAAGAAGAAGAAAAAAATAAAAAATCAATATAAAATTCTCCATAGAAATATTTTAGAAACGCATATCAAATCAAAGTGATCATACGCAACGATAGAATAGGAAAATTTGCGAAAATCCAACGCAAAAAATTAATCGCATTGCAAAAAGTAAAAAAATAACATTCGGTTCGGTAATTTTTAGTTTCGAAAGGTGTTAAAATACACACGCACGCACACCTTTGTGCCCAAAAGAAGAAAAAAAGACAAATAGAAACCCTTTTGTAAATACCGGCCAACTACAACAAAGTGATCACTTGTTTGTAGATCAAGTGTATATTACGAACAAACCTATACATACATATAGTTTTGTAATACTGATCTGTGATTTTTTTTAACAATAACATTTTTATATTAATTTATTGGAACACTCAACATTACCTCAACAAACATGGTTGCTCAGTGGAAGGCTATCAACGATAATTACAAAAATCTCGAGGGTAAATAGAACAGTTGTATATGTATTATTTATTTTCTATTATGTAATATATATATATATACAGTACACATAAGTATGAACTTCAAAAATTACCTACATACCTCAATTCTTAACTCCAACATTAATCTTAATTCCAAATTTCAGGATTCCAGCTCTGTTCAAATTGTTTACCATTTAGTATACATAAGTACATATTTCCAAAACTACACTCCAACAGAGATTTTAATTCTATACTTGAGGATTTTAGCCCGGTCGAATCGTTTAAATTAATATTGTATTACATTTTATTATATTTAGTACACCTAAGTTCAAATTTGCATTACTACCTACATCAACAATTCCAATTATTAAATCTTAATATTTTACAAGTTAGTACCATTTAGTACCCATAATTACCTCCCTATAACTTCCATTCTCTCAACATTTTCCAAATACCACGTGTCCAGCTCATGCCACGAACTTGCAGCAAATTGTATATGGTTTAGAACATTTCAGATACTTATAGATCGGATTTCCAAAAACCCCCTTTGATAACCTTGGATATTATTAGAAATCGATAGGGTCCCAATCATATAATAAACAATGCCCTCCACCACGTGAATGACGATCAAAATGTCTAAGATTAGCACTTTGAACATATCGAATAAAAATATTATTTAATAAATCCACGCCTCAGTTGGCCCTTGAAAAATATTCTTTAATAAATCTACGCCTTTTATGGTCCCAGGAAAAAATATTCTTTAATAAATCCACGCCTCTTATGGTCCCAGGAAAAAATATTCGTTAACAAATCCACGCCTTTTATGGTCCCAGGAAAAAATATTCTTTAATAAATCCACGCCTCTTATGGTCCTAAGAAAAATGTGTTCAAAATACCGAATATTGAGGGTACCTATGAAACATTGGTCAATGTTAATAAATTTGTTTCTTTTTATACCCTTCAACACTTCACCGATTTTATGTAAATGATACACCAAACTCCCAATATTTGTCCGATCGAGATAACATTTTGCACAGCGCACTGAATCAGGTACATACTGTATGCGATGTTTTGTTAAAATCGGTTCAGATTTAGATATAGCTCCCATCAGCAACGTACACAGGATTTCATTTCGGATTTCGCTGTAGCAAACATAAATTTACTGTGAAAAAATCGTGACGGGGGGTCCCGGGCCCCCCGGACCGCCCCCCTGCGTACGTCCCTGGCTCCCATATATAGTTACGTCCGATTTTTTGTGAATGATACACAAAACTCCCAATATTTTTCCGATTGGGACAACATTTTGTACAGAGTACTGTATTAGGTCCAGACTGATGTCTGCGAAGTTTTGTTAAAATCGGTTCAGATTTAGATATAGCTCCCATATATAGTTACGTGCGATTTTTTGTGAATGATACACCACACTCCCAATATTTGCCCGATTGAACAAAATTTTAGGAAAAATTATATGTGATAAGGATTCTTGAAATCGGTTAATATTTGTATACCCTGTATTTGTAGCCCCAAAAGTTTGTAACGCCGCGAAATATTGGTCCTAGTCCCACCTTTAAATATGCCGATCGTCATATCTCGACTAGCTGAGTCGATCTAGACATGTGTGTCCGTCCGTCCATCTGTCCATTATAATTTGTAAACACGAAATAG
>NW_026872606.1:0-13273 GCF_032173495.1 Musca vetustissima
CCCTTCACCCACTTTGGGTGACTTAGCACCTTTGAATTGAATTGGAATCGGGCGAAATTAAATATGTGATCCACATAAATTTTGAACGAATGCAAAAACTATACACATACCATTCTGATATGTGGAATACGCCATCTAGTATTCTGCAGCTCAATGCGCAGTCCACAATTTCATCTCGGTAGGAGAAACCTTTATTACTTAGTGCACAAATTGCATGATATTGCATATATAGGGGTTTTATTTACATACGTGTTATAGTAGCTCCAATATTATACGTTGTTCAGAAACTCGTCCTAATCGAAATACTTTAGTTATTTGGTGCACCATTTATATGAAATCAGATGGAAATATGGAAGCTATGTTTAAACCTGAACCGATTTCAACAATTTTCAATCTAATACTCTCTGCAATAACGTTACGTCGCCAATTGTAAGCTTCTCGGTACAGCATTTGCATGAAATAGGATGAAAATACATATGGGAGCTATATCTATCAAGAACAGCAATTTACTTCGGACGAACACTATACTATATATGATCCGATTTCCTTACTGTCTCAATTCCATACGTCATGCCAAATTGGGTCTAAATCAGACAAAAATTGGGAGTTTGATGCTCAATTTACACAAAATCGGACGAAGCTATAGCTGGGAGCTATATCTACATATGATCCGATTTCAAAGAAACTTAACACACTCTATCTATCCACTCTTGGTGCAACATTTACATAAAATCGGAAGAAGATATATATGGGAGCTATATCTATATCTGATCCGATATGAATCTGAGTTCCATATGTTATGCCAAATTTTGTCTTAATCGAACTGTTGGAGGAGATCATTTTATATATTTTTACGTTTTATTTTTACGGTTTTAATTTTAATTAATTTATTACCAGTAAGGAAAGTAGTTAAGTAGCACTTTGGGTATATTGCACATATGTATCCTAACAATTGCATGTCTACGTTCCCTCTTTCTCCAAATTATCCTAACTTTAATTTCATTCCATCAGATTTAGAGCCGTCTGCGTAACATGGTACACGCTATTCGTTACGCCGCGTTGTTAAAAATATAATGTATATGTGGGAGCTATATGTAAATCTGAACCGATTTTTACGAAAATTAACACACATCTTTCTAGACTTAATTCAGTGCGCTATGCCAAATTTTGTGCAAATCGAAAGACATATAGGGACTTTGGTACAACATTTACCTTAAAACGGACGAAAATACATATGGGAGCTATATCTTTGCTCACAAAAATACATGGACGTACGGGCGGACGGACATAATCGACTCAGAAAGGTTATCTGTGAATTTCTCAAAAAAATACCCTGTACCACAGTCTGGTGAAGGATATAAAAATGAGTAAAACATGTTGAGATGAACCAGTTTTTTATGTTCTCTATCGATTTCACTGTCTTCGTGACAAAGTAAAACTAGAAGTCTACAAAATGGACACTACGTCTCGTATGTATCATTTTTCAAAATTTTAACTGAATCTACTTTTAAATGATGCTGAAATTTTGAAGCTCGAAGACTAAGGACTTTTCGGAAATTAATCGCGCTTTACGAGTTTTTGGGTATTTTAATGCAACATGTACTACATCATATGAATATCTCTTACACACTTTAATTGGGAAGCTGTAGAAGTTCCTCTGTCCCATATAAAGAGTAAGATAATTGAAAACTTAAAATTATCTGCAAAATAGTTTTTTTTTGCGTTATGCCTGTCTTTCAGCAAATGAGCGATTTGTCATTATTTAGGGTTCATTATCTATAACCAAATTATTATGTGTGTGTTTTTCTAAACAATAATACCTAGACTTAACTCATTTCTTCAACACTTAAGGGGACCCCCCATTCTTGGGGTCAAAATTTTTTTGATTTAATTCGATTGCGAATGGCGGGCACGATAACTCAAAATCTAATAACCCAATCGATTCCAAATTTTTACACGTTTCTCTGTGAGTGTATATCTATCGTATGAACTAGGATAAAGCCAATCGGTGAAGATCTTCCGTATTTTTTAACTTGGTTTTAGGTCAAAAATCAGCGATTTTCCAAAAATATTTTTTCAAAGGTCCGCCATTTTGTTAATTTTAGAGCGAAGTCAATAATCCTAGTTCATATTAAAGCCAGACATGTACTCTTTCTAACACCGTTGGAATTTTCGGATTCCGATGTTCCAGTGAAGAGTTATCATGCCCGCCATCAAATATAAGGACTTTTCTTTAACACTAGATTGCCGAAGGCGGTCTCTTTGACCGTTTTTCAATTTCATGTACAAAAACAATAGTGTATATTACGACACAGCTTTTTAAATTTTGGTGACTTTTTGTACCACATAGAACTACGTTTATTAATCATAGTAGCTGTTTTCTCCCCTCTTTCATTCCCCGTATTCACATGTGCTATACCTATATTGCCTAAAATCGGCCATTTTGACCTCTTGTGAAATATTAAATAAAAAAACTACTTTTATCTATATATATATAATAGAAAAAAATTTGTTTGTTTGTTTGTATGTTACCGATAGACGCAAAAACCGCTGAACAGATCTTAATGAGATTTACACTGTATGTCGGGGCATGCCCTGAAAGTAACATAGGCTATAAAAACTTCTAAAAATCCGCGTGGATGCAGAGTTATAGCATCAATAGTAAACATACCTCAAAATTTCTGAACATGTAATATGCGTATATCTTAAGAACCGTTACATGTACCGCCTTTAAAATTTGTCTGAATGACGTAGGTGTTAATACACATCATCCATACAAAATTGAGCGTGGAACGATTGGGGGAAAATGCACTCTCCGTTGCTCTTAAATAATTTACATGAAGGAAATAAAAAATGTTTCGCTTCTAGACTCAAAAACCGTTAAACCGATTTTACTGAGATTTTCACCGCATGTCGTACCATCCCAGGGAAATAACATAAACTATACACACTTTAAAAATTCCGCGTGGATATAGAGTTATAGCATCGAAAGTAATCGTACATCTGAAATAATATTACATTTCTATGCTTATATATTAAGAAGGGTTACAGATTCCAACTTCAAAATTTGTCTGAGTAACTTGGTGACAAATACGCATCATCCATATAAAAATTGGCGTGACACAATGGGGAGAGGGGGAAATTTATAGCATCAAAAGTAATATAATTTACATGTAGGAAATAAATAATGTTTGGTTTCTAGACTCAAAACCGTTAAAGAGATTTTACTGAGATTTTCACCGCATGTCATGCCATCCGAGGGAAATAACATAGGCTATATAAATTCTAAAATTCCGCGTGGATATGGAGTTATGGCATAGAAAGTAATTAAATCTCCGAAGTAACATTCATTTTCCAATCTTATGTCTTAAGAAGGTTTACAGATTCCCACTTCAGAATTTGTCTGAGTAACAGGTTACAAATAAACATCATATCTACACAATTTAGGGTGGTACAATTGGAGAAATGTACTCCCATTGCATTTAATTAATCTACATATAGAAAATGGAAATTCTTTTTGCTGTAAACACAAAAACCGCTGAATAGATTTTACTGAAATTTTCGCAGTAAGTAATGCCATCCCATGGATAGATAAACGTCCAAATTTCCGAATTGATGCGTAGTTTTAGCATCAAAAGTAATCATACCTCTGAACTAATATCTGTTTTCTATGCATATATCTGAATATCTTGAATAAATCTATATATATATAAAATAGAAAAAAAATTGTTTGTTTGTGTGTGTGTATGTTCCCGATAGACGCTAAAACCGCTGAACAGATGTTAATGATATTTACACTGTATGTCATGACATGCCCTGAAAGTAACATAGGCTAGCTAAACTTCTAAAATTCCGCGTGGATGCAGAGCTATAGCGTCAATAGTAAACAAACCTCAAAATTTCGGATCATGTAATATGCGTATATCTTAAGAACGGTTACAGATACCGTCTTCAAATTTGTGTGAATAACGTAGGTGTAAATACACACCATCCATACAAAAACGAGCTTGGTATGACCAACGGAAAATACAATTTCAGCTGCATTTTCAAAATCTGCATATTGAAAATAGAAAACATTTTGTTTGTAGACTCAAAAAGCGCTGAACAGATTTTACTGAGACTTTCACAGAATGTCATGACATGTCCTGGGAATAACATAGGTTATATAAACCTCTAAGATTCGGCGTGTATGCGGAAATTAGAAAATTATGAACATGTAATTTATGTATATCTTAAGAAAGGTTACAGATACCGACTTCAAAATATGTCTGAGTAACGTGGGCGTAAGTACGCATTATCCATTTAACAGGAAAATGCACTCCTCATTGCATTTCTATCTATACATATGTATATAGAAAATCGAATGCATATTGTTTGTGGACTAAAGAACCACTGAACAAGTTTTACCAAAAGTAGGCCAAGCGATGGAAGTAACATAGGTTAAATAAACTCCTAAAAATTCGCGTGGATGCGGTGTAATATCATCAAAAATAAGCATACTTCTGAAAGAATATATGTTTTGTATGTGTGTATGTTAGTAGCATGTAGCTACTTTCAAATTTGTTTCAGAAAGATGGCTGCAATTGCGAATCATCCGAAGATTTTTAAACGTTGAGGATATATTTTGAAATACAGAAAATACAAAATATGTACTGAAATACAAATAGAAAGAAATAATTGACATTATAATTTTTTCCTTTTTGTCAGTTTGTGGAAAATTGTATTTGAAACCAAAAAACCAAAACAATATTATTCTTATAGAAAAAATGTCAATACCCGATATCGAATATTAGGGTTGGTCATATTTAAAAAAATGCCACGTTAGGGACAAATTGAGAATAAGTTCTTTAAAAATATTATTTGACGTGAAGGTCCTAACATACTCAAACAATTTATTAAAAAAAAAATAAATACAAAATGGATTGAATGTCACTTACACCCTTTACAACCCTTGATTTTAATTATAAAACGATTTATTTTCATCTGGAAAACACGTTATACGTCGGATAGTGGGATATTAAGATGTGCAAAATAGTTATTTACCCTATTAAGTGTACTTATCTGTACTGACAATAACGACCAGTTCATTAATTATACTAACCGTCTTCTCTTCATTTTCATGCAATTGCATACATACTTATAACGAAAAAAATTGTGTAAAATTTATAAAAGATATCAATTTTGAATTTTTTCAGTATATGAAAAACATCTTTTTCTTAGTTTCAAAGGAAACAAGAATTACCACCATTACAGAAAACAGTGACAAATTCAATAACTTCTATACAAATATCGTCAGTTACCAATAGGAAGACAAGAGAACGCATAGATATTTCACACATATCTGTATTGTTAATACGAGCATATAAAAATTCAAGATTCTAGGGCAGCGAAGCGCCACGGGTCCTGCTAGTTATTGTATAAAGTAAATTTCCTATATGACCAGATCAGTACAACAACATCGAAAACCGTTTGCTACTCTAGAACAGGCATGCTCGGCCATACACGCTACCGTAACTGAGTGTCGATGGTTAAACACGCAATCTCTTTTTTCTCTTTTCTTCAGTCGTTTTTAATGATGATTTCTCAGTTACGCTCAACCACACTTACGCTCAATTTTGTTATGCCCACCACTGCTCTAGAACAGGGTTAACCAACAATACATATGCAAAATGCTATGGTTGTGTTGGACACACGCATAGATCCGTCGGGAGAGTAATTTTCGTTCTCTCGGTACAGATCACATATTTTAAAGCATTGCAAAGCATACGACATGTTCGATGTCGAGAATAATGTTGAGTTCGAACACAAAACTGTGATTGTATTGGTTCTCTCCCAAAGCGCCCGTGGGCGCCTGTTTGGTGAACGTTGCTCTAGAAACACAAATCGGGAAAAATAAATTTTATGTTTCCAGTCGACTTTCTTTATATAATAAAGATTCTTTCAGAATGAGGTCATTTTGACCGATTTTAGGCAATGTAGGTATATACAAAATTCCCGTCTTTCTAGTGTTAATTACAAAAACAACAACAAAGCAATTACAAAATTTTTTTGTAAATTATTGTTCTTCTCTTTTAAATCTTCAAATATATATGTGCAAAGTTACAAACCTTAACAAGCATTGGTATTGATTTACCAGCACATTGAAAATCTTGAAAAATTAAAATTGAGAATGGGTGGGGTTCCCTTAAACACCCTTATTGGCGCTATAATACATTTCCCTCAAACGTCTTTAACTTGTATTCTGTAAAAAACAAAATATTCTCAATGGTTGATTTCTGAATATTAAGGCGATTTTTCATAATTTTATGACACTTTAAGGGTCACAACAGCACACACATACATTGACCAAAATTACCCTTTTATATCTTAAGGGATTTTACGCATTTATTTGTCCTTTTTTTGGGCATTAAATTCCTACGGCATTATTTTTTATCGTTTTCATACAGGTTTTATGGGTGCTTTAAATGTGTTTTACTTTTTCATTAATATGGATTTTTAATACAATAAAATATTATCATTTCCAATGACTTTGAAAACGTGAAATAACCCTAATAAAAAGAACTTTACAAATATTGGGAAAATGGTAATGTTATTTGTAATAAAGGATTAGGGTCAACAGTAAAGTTATCGACGTAATAATCATGAAGAAATTAAAAAAAAAACTAAGGGAGGTTGGGGTGAATATATTTTAAAATGCAGAATAAAAAGCTATATATTAAATTTAGTAGAAATTTTATGTGAAATATTTCAACATTTTTTGTGTATAAGCTCAAAAATCCAAAAACAAAATATTCGAAACAATAATTAGAAAACAATATAATTACGCCATTAAATTCAGCCTAACAATTGTATAGTGATGTGAATTTCCATCGAAGGAACATTGACATGAAATTGTTAGGATACATATGTAGGATATACCCAAAGTGGTGAAGGGTATCATATAGTCATAAAAATTGCAAACTTTCCGACACTTATTTATTTTAAATTTATATAGCTATGGATCAAAGCTAGTGATGTACAATGAGAGCTATCGAAAACGCCATTGCCGAAGATGCCCCGATTGCGAAGCTGTCCCAGCAATTTCCCATTTTTCTATTATCGCCAAGAACTCTTAGTTTTATGAACGGTCGCAGAATTATTGACAGAGATTGGTGCTATAATCTGCCACAAGGTCAATTTTTTGGAACAAATTTATTTATTTATTTTTGTTGAAAAATATATTTATGATTATGATCATCTTAAAATGATTAAAAAATCATTTTGAATTTCATTATAATTACCAGTTCCATAATTGACCATGTAATTTCATGTTAATATTTTGACACATGTCAATGTATTTGTGCCTATGTTTGTAACAGGCAAAAGGAATCGAGATAGACACATGGTTCCTTTTGAGAATATGCCTAGAATCACTTTCTGAATCGATTTTCTTAGTTTCAAAGGAAACAAGAATTACCACCATTACAGAAAACAGTGACAAATTCAATAACTTCTATACAAATATCGTCAGTTACCAATAGGAAGACAAGAGAACGCATAGATATTTCACACATATCTGTATTGTTAATACGAGCATATGAAAATTCAAGATTCTAGGGCAGCGAAGCGCCACGGGTCCTGCTAGTTATTGTATAAAGTAAATTTCCTATATGACCAGATCAGTACAACAACATCGAAAACCGTTTGCTACTCTAGAACAGGCATGCTCGGCCATACACGCTACCGTAACTGAGTGTCGATGGTTAAACACGCAATCTCTTTTTTCTCTTTTCTTCAGTCGTTTTTAATGATGATTTCTCAGTTACGCTCAACCACACTTACGCTCAATTTTGTTATGCCCACCACTGCTCTAGAACAGGGTTAACCAACAATACATATGCAAAATGCTATGGTTGTGTTGGACACACGCATAGATCCGTCGGGAGAGTAATTTTCGTTCTCTCGGTACAGATCACATATTTTAAAGCATTGCAAAGCATACGACATGTTCGATGTCGAAGATGCCCCGATTGCGAAGCTGTCCCAGCAATTTCCCATTTTTCTATTATCGCCAAGAACTCTTAGTTTTATGAACGGTCGCAGAATTATTGACAGAGATTGGTGCTATAATCTGCCACAAGGTCAATTTTTTGGAACAAATTTATTTATTTATTTTTGTTGAAAAATATATTTATGATTATGATCATCTTAAAATGATTAAAAAATCATTTTGAATTTCATTATAATTACCAGTTCCATAATTGACCATGTAATTTCATGTTAATATTTTGACACATGTCAATGTATTTGTGCCTATGTTTGTAACAGGCAAAAGGAATCGAGATAGACACATGGTTCCTTTTGAGAATATGCCTAGAATCACTTTCTGAATCGATTTATGCATGTCCGTCTGTCCGCCCGTCCATCCATCCGTCTGTCCATGTTAAATTGTAAACAATGTGCAGGTCGCATTTATTATCCGAATTGGATGAAATTTGGCACAGCTCATTTACTTGGGACGAATCCTATTGGAATTGGGAAAAATTGGTTCAGATTTAGATATAGCTCCCATATATATCTTCGTCGGATTTATTGTAAATTTTGCATCAAAGAGTCAAATTTAGTCCGATTGGCACAAAATTGCACAACGTACTAAAGTTGGTATAGCCTAACGTATGCCAAGTTTTATTGAAATCGGTTCAGATTTAGATATAGCTCCCACATATATTTTCGTCCGATTTTTA
Organism: Musca vetustissima; assembly: GCF_032173495.1. Classification (NCBI taxonomy): domain Eukaryota; kingdom Metazoa; phylum Arthropoda; class Insecta; order Diptera; family Muscidae; genus Musca; species Musca vetustissima. The sequence goes on from NW_026872606.1 coordinate 8,724, forward strand.
GCAAATGGTGCACCAAAGATTAAAATTTAGGCCGATTGGCAGCGCTCTGTGTTGTAGCATCATGAATAGTTTGATTTAAATTGATTTACATAATTTTCTAAACGAATCTATATCTGCCCTAATTAAATGTACTTTGGCATAGCTTACCGAGAACATGTGAGTGGATTGATGTACCAAAGATTGTATTGATTGTAGCAAATTTCACAGAATTCGGTTGAAAAGCAAGCTCAAGAACCCCCTTTGATACCCAAAAAGAACCTATTGTAAAAAAAATAATCGAAATTTAAGAACCCAAAGTTGGGGGGTACCCTTATATGCCTATGCGTGGGCCGATATAGTTCATCATCGAACTTTACCTACCTGCAGACAAAAGGCTAAACAACAAACAGACGGACATGCTTAAATCGTCATAGAATTCTACGCTGATCAAAAATATGTATTTTATAGGGTTGGAAGTTATTATTTCGATGAATTATAAACGAAACAACAAACGTAATATAAATTTACAATTTTACCCGGTTATTAATCGTTCGGTTAAGTCTGTTCACATATAGACACAGATCATATATTGAAAGTAGTCCACTTTCATGTCAATGGTCCTTCAAAAATGCGAGGTCTGTTAGGATGCATCTCTTGAATATAACCAAAGTGGTAAATGGTATCATATAGTCAGCGCCGTTTTGTGTATTTGCAAAAATATGAAATTTCGACTTTGACCTCATGCCATTTTTCAGAGGTGTCCCACAATGTTATAAAAAGAATTTTATAACATTGAATTTTTTTCACAAAGTTTGAACGTTCACATTATATATGAAGCACATATAATTTTAAACACCTATTGCAAGTATCTATGAAGTTGTGAATGGTCCGCGTGTTTTCAGTTTTTGTGTGAGCTGGACTTTATGTATGTAGATGAAGATCTAAATGAAAACCAGTAAGGAAAGTAGTAAAGTCAGACGGGGCCGACTAAATTATACCCATCACCACTGTTGGTAATGAACAAATGCATCCTAAAAAACGTCATATTTTTGAAGGACATTGCCATCAAATCTATATGTAAAACGACTTAAATCAATAAATACACATGTCATTCTGCAGCATATGCTAAATTGCATTTCATTCGGAGTCATTTTTGTACATTGGAGCACATATATGTAAAACTAGACATACGATATTCGGCATGCTGCAACCCTGAACACTGTGCAAAGTTTAATCTCACTCGGACTCGGTTGATTATTTGCTGCACAATTTACATGAAGTCGGTAAAAAAATATATATCGGAGCAATGTCTGCATCTAATCAATTTTAACAAAACGCAATAACGTCATCTTAGGCTCAATTTGATACGTCGTGCAAATTTTCGAGTCAATCAGACAAACATGAGGAATTTGGTGCACTATTTACTCAAGACCGTGCACTATTTACATCTTAATCAGAATCGATTTCATCAAAACTTGACGCACGTTAGGCCATACCAACATCAGTACATTGTACAAACTGTGTGCCAATCGGCGAAACTTCGACATCTTTGGGACGAAAATATATATGGCAACTATATATAAATCTGAACCGATTTCCACAAAACTTGACACACGTTAGGCTCTACTAAGTTCAATATATTGTACACAATTGTGTTTAAACTTTGTATCTTTGCTACGCCATTTACTTAAAATCGGACGAAATATCTGAATCGATTTCAATAAAACTTCAATATAAAATGCCTAATTTGGGGTCTTTGGTGCAACATATTCCTAAGATCGGACGAAAATCTATATGGGATATATATAAATCTGAACCGATTTCAACACAACTTCACAACATTCAGTATGTACTTTACTTTTGGAGTTCTTAAAATAAAATAGGAGGAAAACATATATGGGAGCTACATCTAAATCTGAACCAATTTTCTCAAATTTGAATAGAGTACGTCCTTGGGTAAAATACATACACAATATGTGGTTGTGGTAGAATCATTCATTTTTGTAGTAGATTTGATTATTTTATATGGGTGTGAGATAGTTATTTGATAAATTTTCGTCAATGTCAGACTTTCAAAAGAAAAAGTTATTTATCAAGTGAAAGATGTCGAATTCCAGTCCCATACTTTTGAAATCACATAATATATAACACTTAATTCTTAAAAAATCCGAGCCTATAATTGTTGTATTCCTTGTGAGCGAATTGGTCATTGAAATTGCTTTTGCGTTCATCGTATTAACCCCCAGCGCCTATTTCATATTCTATGATTTTCGAAGCGTGCTTATTTCGATGTAAAGTTTGTCGATTGAAGAAGTGACATCCGAAACTGAAGCATATTTTCATCATTCAGGTTATCTAGTTATCTCTGAAAATGGTTCGTGTTTACAGGTCTCATTCTAACATTCTGAAAATATATTCTGTTTAAGTGCAACCGCTGTCATCAATAAATCAAGTATTTTATTTATTATTTAGGCATTTCCATTGCCAATAAACACCATAAAAATCTATACAAATCTATTGTGCGTGTGTACAAATAATTGTGTATGTATGTCAGTGGCATAGGGAGCATTTGTTTTTACTCTGCAGAACACTCCCCACAATTTGGTAAATTGTTGTCGGCGTGTGTATGCGTGTTGATGGCAAGGGGGCGTATACAAAATAGAAAACCTTTATTTTCAGACCTCTAGAACAGCGAGAACAATAAAAACAACAATTGGTTTTTGTAAATAATTGCATGTTGTACCATGTACATTTTTTGTATCCTAGTTGGTTTGTTTATGTTTCCTTTTTTGTTGCCTTTACTTTGTTATTTGCCTCTGTTGGTGATACCATAAACTCCGGGGTCACACGAGTAAATTTATAAGTAACAACAACAAAAAACAATAATGTTAGCATGTAGACGTCGAAGTTCATTCATTAACAGGCAAAGAAAATACAACCAAGGAAAATGAACTTAAACTTCAACGAAATGGTAACAAATGTGTGTGCGTTCTTAACCCCCTTTCGCCGGCCCATGACATGCAAAGTTCAAGTTCGAAATGGTGAGGTAAATTGTAGTTAACACGATATATATTTCCGGTTCAGGTATGTAGAAGCAACAGCGCCCAAAGCCAAGTTCAAATGTATATAACCAGAGGTTACATTTATACGAAAATCAATTGGAGAATGAACTTTAACATAAGAAATTGTAAATGTTTATTATCAGTAAGACACACTTGATTGATCTGGTCGTAATACAATTAAATTGGAATACTTATTTTACCAGAGATTTACAGGGTATTTAATATGACATACTATCGCAAATTTTCATGAATATACCAATCTTTTACAGTAGAGTTTGATGTCTTTGTGCATATGTTTGTAACATGCGAGATTCCTTTTGAGAATATGCATATGAATCGATTTATGCAGATCCGTACATCTTAATATAACACATACTATCGCATTAATTTCCATAAAATTTATGAATATACCAATCTTTTACATATAAGGGTACCCCCATATTTTTGGTATTTTGGGGGTTCTGGTATTTTTCGACCGAATTGACTGTAATTTAGTACGCCGAGTTCTTATTAGGTAGCAAATCTCTCCACTATAAATTATAAATATATATAAGGGTACCCTCATATAAGGGTACCCTCAATTTTCGGTATTTTGGGGTTCTTGAGCGCGTTTTCAACCAAATTCTTTGTAATTTGGTTTTTTTGTAGTCGTATATGGTAACAAACCTCCATCCCAAACATTATAAATATTCGCCCCTTTTAGGGGTAGTCCACATGTAACCCCCTTTTGATACACTTCACCTCACTATGGTACAGGGTATTGTGTCTTTGTGCATATGTTTGTAACATGCAATAATAATCGAGATAGACCCATGGTTCCTTTTGGTCCATGTATTTTTTAACAAAGTACAGGTCCCATTTATGATCCGATTTGCATGAATTTTTGGCAAATTGGAAAAAATCGGTTCAGATTTAAATATAACACCCACATATATTTTCGCCCGATTTTAAATTATTGGTGTACCAACCTCCCAATAGTGATCCGATTGAGACAAAATTTTGCACAGAGTATTGAATTAGGTCTAGATAGTTATATGTCAAGTTTTGTTGAAATCGGTTCAGATTTATATATAGCTCCGATTTTTAGTTTCGTCCGATAATTAATGTAAATAATGCAAAATTTTGCACAGAGTACTGAATTAGGTCCCGACTGATGTATGCGAAATTTCTATATCTACAGGATATTGTAGATATAAACATGTCTTACATGTACCCATAGTGGTGAAGGGTATCATATAGTCGGCCCCGTCCGACTTTACTACTTTCCTTACTGGTTTATATTAAAATTGTTATCAGATTTCTTCCGTGTGTTGCGGTTGGGTAGTCTAAAGATATTGTGATAAAAAAAACTCAAACATAACGATAATAAAATATATCTGCAGACATTTAGGCATCTCCTCAAAATAGTGATACCTCCTGAAGGAAAGAATTGAGATAAACAATTAAAATATTTGGTTTAAAATTAGCATATACCGGTCATTAATTTGACATCCTCCTCATATAATGATA
>NW_026872607.1:0-13286 GCF_032173495.1 Musca vetustissima
TTCACCAAATTTAATACACATCTTTCTAGGCCTTACTCAGTACGCTGTGCCACATTTCGTGCAAATCGAAAGATATATAGGGACTTTGGTGCACCATTTACATTAAAACGGACGAAAATATATATAGTAGCTATATCTAAATCTGAACCGATTTTCACGAAATTGAATACACATCTTTCTAGGCCTTATTCAGTACGCTGTGCCAAATTTCGTGCAAATCGAAAGATATATAGGGACTTTGGTGTACCATTTACCTTAAATCGGACGAAACTATATATGGGAGCTATATCTAAATCTAAACCGATTTTCTCGAAACATAACACACATAATTCTAAACCTAATTCATTACGCTGTGCCAAATTTCGTGCAAATCGAAAGATATATAGGGACTTTGGTGCACCATTTACATAAAATCGGACAAAAATATATATGGGAGCTATATCTAAATCTAAACCGATTTTCACGAAACTTAGCACACATCATTCTAGAATTTTTTCATTACGCTATGCCAAATTTCGTGAAAATCAAAGGATTATAGGGACCTTGGTGCGCCATTTACATAAAATCGGACGAAAACATATATGGGAGCTATATGTAAATCTGGACCTTGCTAAATATTTTTAGCAAGAACATCCAAATGCGTGGATTATTAAAAAGGACCTCCGATAGCGTGGAATTATTGAAGAATATTTTTTTCAAGGACCTTCAAAGGCGTGGATTTATTAAATTTTATTTAAAGGGCTCTAAAGGTCTGGATTTATTAAAGAATTTTTTTCCAGGTTCCAACAAGACGTGGATTTCTTACAAAAAAATGTTGAGGGACCTCCGAAGGCGTGGATTTTTGAAAAAGAGTTTTTTTTCAAGGACCTCCAAATTCGTGAATTTCTTAAAGAATATTTTTTTAAGGACGTCCAACGGCATGAATTTCTTAAAGAATATTTTTTTCAACGACCTCCAAAGGTTGCAAAACAATAAACAATATTTTTTCAAGGACCTGCAAAGGCATAAATTTCCTAAAAAATATTTTTTGAAGGACATCCAAAAGCGTGAATTTCTTAAAGAATATTTTTTTCAAGGACCTCCAAAGTCGTGAATTTCTTAAAGAATATAATTTTAAGGACCTCCAAAGGCGTGAATTTCTTAAAGAATATTTTTTCAAGGACGACCTAAAAAATAAAGGCGTGAATTTATTAAAGAATATTTTTTCAAGGAAAAGTCGTGAATTTCTTAAAGAATATTTTTTTAAAGAATTTCTTAAAGAACATTTTTTCAAGGACCTCCAAAGGCATGAATTTCTTAAACAATATTTTTTCAAGGACCTGCAAAGGCATGAATTTCGTAAAAAATATTTTTTGAAGGACATCCAAAAGCGTGAATTTATTAAAGAATATTTTTTCAAGGACCTCCAAAGTCGTGAATTTCTTTAAGAATATTTTTCAAGGACATCCAAAGGCGTGAATTTCTTAAAGAACAATTTTTCAAGGACCTCCAAAGGCATGAATTTCTTAAACAATATTTTTTCAAGGACCTGCAAATTCATGAATTTCCTAAAGAATGTTTTTTGAAGGACATCAAAAAGCGTGAATTTCTAAAAGAATATTTTTTCAAGGACCTCCAAAGTCGTGAATTTCCTAAAGAATATTTTTGAAGGACCTCCAAAGACGTGAATTTCTTTAAGAATATTTTCTCAAGGACCTCCAAACGTGTGAATTTCTTAAAGAGTATTTTTTCCATGAGCTCCAAAGGGGTGAATTTCTTAAAGAATATTTTTCAAATAAAAATTTTTCAAGAATATTTCTACAGTACCTACAATACTTTCAACCCATCCTGCCCCTACGCTCCTAATGAAAATGCATGCCAATGATTGCATGAATATAGTAAAGCAATGCAATTACTTACTTCAATACTTTGTTTGAAGAAAATAGTTTTCGATTTTAGTTGTTGTTGTTTTTTGTTTTTTTGTTGTTGTTATTTGTCTGCAACAGAGATTGAGGTTTATTTGCTCTGTTAAATTAGTCGAGTTAATTTAGGGTTCAACTTTGGAGTGATTACAAATCTTCTTGATGGCCAAACCAACAAAGAAAGAAATCGATGACGACGAGGACGACGAAGTAGAAGAAGACGAAACCAATTGAAAATACTTTCAGACACTTAAATAAATATTTGCCAGTTAGTCAGGGAATCTTTCAATCATTGAAACTTCGAAACGAATAGAAAAGAAGGGATAGAAAAAGAGGTGGGTAATTGAAAGTAGTTCTGGTAGTTCGAGTGTATGAGGGACAGACAGACACAAATCGGGTGATGATGAAATGGTGTTGTAAAACTAATAATTGAAAATCATTTCATTTTTGTTATTGTTACTAACGTTCATCCTCGTCGTCGTCTACAAATGGACATTGATAAACGTTCGGAAATGTTCTTTGTTCAAATATTCTCAAATAAACACTTTGTCTGCAACGGAAATTTAAAAAAGATATCACATCTCGTTATTGTTTACCTTTTTTGTGTGCAATGGAAATTACATTTTAGAAAAATAAAGGTCCATCACAGGACACACATACATCTTATATTATTTATATACTATTATTTGAATCAATATTTATTTGAGAGTAAATCTGCAGCAATCAATTTTCTAAGTCTGGATAAAATTTGTTTTTATTTTGTCGTTTTATTTTGCCAAAGGATATTTGTATGTCTGATAAGGATATTAAGTAATGAATGGTAAGGTGTGACCTTCAAAGTGTTACACCTTTATTTTGTACATGCATAAAGACAAATGATTGTGGGGTAAGATCACAGGGGGAAAAAGGGTCCAAAAGGGTCCTAAATTTTATTAACATTTTTTTCGAGAAGTTATAGAGTCGTGGATTTATTAAAAATATTTTTCAGAGCAGCCCTTTACCACACTGTGGTACAGGGTATTATGTCTTTGTGGATATGTTTGTAACAGTCAAAAGGAAAGGAGAATATACATAGAATCACTTTCTGAATCGATTTATGCATGGTAAACAAAGTACAGGTCGCATTTATGATCCCATTTGGATGAAATTTGGCACAAGTCGCTTATTTGGCCCAAGGACGAACAAGGACGATCGGTTCAGATTTATATAGCTCCAATATATAGGTCTAGAATGATGTGTGTTAAGTTTCGTGAAAATCGGTTCAGAGTTAGATATAGCTCCCATATATTTTTGTACCCTTTACCACACTGTGGTACACGGTATTATGTCTTTGCGCATATGTTTGTAACAGGCAAAAGGAAACGAGATAGACACATGGTTCCTTTTGAGTATATGCATAGAATCACTTTCTGAATCGATTTACGGATGACCGTCTCTCCGTCCGCCCATCTGTCCATGTTTACATTTTAACATGGACAGATGAACCGACGGACAGACGGTCATGCGTAAACGTAAAGTACAGGTCGCATTTATGATCCGAATTGGATGAAATTTGGCAAAAGTCACTTATTTCGCCCAAGGACGAACTCTATTGAAATTGAGAAAAATCGGTCCAGATTTAGATATAGCTCCCATATATGTTTTCCTCCGATTAAATCTTAATGGTGCCAAAAGTCAATATATAACTTCCGATTGGCACGAAATTTGGCATAGCGTAACGAATTAAGTCCAGAATGATATGTGTAAAGTTTCCTGAAAATCGGTTCTGATTTAGATATAGCTTCCATATATTTTTTTATCCGATTTAATGTTAATGGTTTACCAAACTGCCTATGTATCTTTCGATTTGCACAAAATTTGGGATAGCGTAAAAAATTATGTCTAGAATGCTGTGTTTTATGTTTCCTGAAAACCGGTATAGATTAAGATATAGCTACCATATATATTTTCGTTCGATTTTATGTAAATGGTACACCAAAGCCAATATATATCTTTCGATTTGCAAGAAATTTAGCATAGCGTATTAAATTGGGTCTAAAATGATGTGCCTTAAGTTTCGTGAAAATCGTTACAGATTTAGATATAGCTCCCATATATATTTTCGTCCGATTTTATAGAAATGGTGCACCAAAGTCCCTAAATATCTTTTGATTTGCACGAAATTTGGCACAGCGTACTAAATTAAGCCTAGAATGATGTGTGCTAAGTTTCCTGAAAATCGGGTCAGATTTAGATATAGCTCCCATATATATCTTCGTGCGATTTAATGTAATTGGTGCATCAAAGTCCCTATATATCATTCGATTTGCACGAAATTTGGCACAGTGTAATAAATTAGGTCTGGAATGCTGTGTGTTAAGTTTCCTGACAATCGATTCGTATTTAAATATAGCTCCCATATATTTTTTCGTCCGATTTAAGATAAATGGTGCACCAAATTCTCTAAATATCTTTCGATTTGCATGAAATTTTTCACAGCGTACTGAGTTAAGCCTAGAATGATGTGTGCTAGTTAGATATAGCTCGGGTCATAGTTAGATATAGCTCTCATATATATTTTCGTCGGATTTAAGGTAAATGGTGTACCAAATTCCCTATATATCTTTCGATTTGCATGAAATTTGGCATAACGTACTAAATTAAGAGTAAAATTATGTGTCTTAAGTTTCTTGAAAATCGGTTCAGATTTAGATATAGCACCAATACATAGTTTCGTCAGATTTATGGTAAATGGTGCACCAAAGTCCCCAAATATCTTTCGATTTACGCGAAATTTGGCATAGAGTACTAAATTAGGTGCAGAATGATGTGTGCTTAGTTTCGTGAAAATCGGTTTAGATTTAGATATAGCTCCCATACATATTTTCGACCGATTTAATGTAAATCATGTACCAAAGTCCCTATATATTCTTCGATTTGCACGAAATTTGGCATAGTATACTGAATTAAGTCTAGAATCATGTGTGCAAAGTTTCATGAAAATCAGTTCAGATTTAGATATAGCTCCCATATATAGTTTCGTCCGATTTTAGGTAAATAGTCCACTAAAGTCCCTGGAAATCTTTTGATTTGCACGAATTTTGGGATAGCGTATTGAATTAAGTCTAGAATGATGTGTGGAAAGTTTCGTGAAAATCTATTCGGATTTAGATATAGCTCCCATATATATTTGCATCCGATTTTAGGTAGTTGGTGCACCAAAGTCTCTGAAAATCATTCGATTTGCGCGAAATTGGTCATAGCGTAATGAATTAATTCAAGAATGACTTGCGCTAAGTTTCGTGAAAATCGGTTCAGATTTAGGTGCACCTAAGTCCCTATATATATTTTGATCTGCATTAAATTTGGCATATCGTACTGAGTTGCGCCTGGAGTGATGTGTGCTAAGTTTCGTGAAAATCGGTTCAGATTTAGATATAGCTTCCATATATATTTTCGTCCGTTTTAATGTAAATGGTGCACCAAAGTCGCTATATATATTTCGATTTGCACGACATTGCGCCATGAATGATGTGTGCCAAGTTTCGTAAAAATCAGTTCAGATTTAGAGATAGCTTCCATATATAATTTCATCAGATTTGAGGTAAATGGTGCACCAAAAACCCTATATATCTTTCGATTTGCACGAAATTTGACAAGGCGTACTCAATTATGTCTAGAATGGTGTGTGTTATGTTTCGTGAAAATCGGTTCAGATTTAGATATTGCTCCCATATATATTTTCGTCCGATTTTACATAAATGGTTCACCAAACTCCTAATGTTTGTCCGAGTAACACGAAATTTTGCACAACGTATCAAATGTAGGCTTGAATGACGTTTTTGGGTTTTGTTGAAATTGGTGCCGATCCAGTCATAGCTGCCATATGCATTTCGAACGGGTGTCTGATTGAGATTAAATGTTTAATAGTGCGGCGTAACGAATAGCGTGTATCATTTTTGCTATAAATCATTTTCTAAATCATAGAGGCGTGGATTTTTTAAATATATTTTTCCGAGAAGCGGTAGAGGCATAGTGTCTCGGAATATTGTTCTGAAAATCTTATATCAAGCTGTCTTTATTAAATTGTATATAATTTGTATTTTGCTACTTATCCACGAAGTTGTCCATTTTGTTTTTGCTCTTTAACCTGATTACTGTCAGTTGACAGCCCAAGAGGTGATGCATAATTTTATCTCGACGTATTTGCATAAACATACTTGCCGTTGTTTTGAATATATGACGAAATAAGTGCAATTAAAACGCTTAATATGCATATTTATAGTTTTCATAGTGCACAGTGGGTCACAAGGGTAATGAGAATGAAATAAAAAAAAAAATACGGAGTATTTCACACAACAGGGCTAATATTCTAGAATTTGGGATATAGATCTGCGTTGAGGTTCTAATTTTGAATACTGAAAATAAATTATTTTACAATGAGGCTGTGTTGTTATATGGTTGACATGTATGTCGTATATCTATCCGATCATTGCATTTTTTGAATTAATGGAATTTCGTCAATTTTCCAAAGTTATAGTTTCCTAACATCCCAACGAAATCTACCTTATTTACAATGCACATTTCCGTATTCCCTATATGTTTACTGAGGTGAATGTGTGTATGACTTAAATATACAACAGTTTACATAAGTCATAAAAGCGTGTCAAATACATTCGCGCATATGAACACACACATACCCACTAATATCCACAGTCGCACCGTCTACGAAGTGTACGAACTTGGTTTTCACCAACATTGCATTATTATCCTTATGTAGATAAACATTGCAATGGGTGCATGTGTTGGAATATTTAGGTGATAGTTCTCGCTGAGTGTGTGTGTTTTTGTGTGCACGTGAATGTTTGTAAGTGGGTGTGTGTACGTATATTGTTTACCCATGTGTATTGTGCATTTTAGGTAAATGTTTACTGTGTACTTATGGTTTGTGTACATTTTATGAGTACAGGATGGAGCAAAAAATTGCAGGAACAGTGGGTAAAGAAAGGAAAAATATAATATTTAAAAAAATCACGCCACTGTAGGTTCATGAAAAAATAATTTTTAAACCAGTAGTAGTAAAGTCGGACAGGGCCGACTAGATGATACCCTTTACCACTTGGGTTTTTGTACATATGTATCCTTACAATTGTATGTCAATGCCCCTCGAAGGAAAATACTCATGTTTTTCTGCAACCTATGATAAATTTAATTTAATTCGGGCAGATTTAGAGTCGTCTGCGCAAAATTGATACACTCTATTCCGTAATCCGCACTGTTAAAAATCTCAATCAGACACCCGTTCGAAATACATATGAAAGCTATGGCTGGATCTGCACCAATTTCAACAAAACCTAATAACGTTATTCAAGTCTCAATTTGATACGTTATGCAAAATTTCGTGTTAATCGGACGAACATTAGGATGTAAAATCGGACGAAAATATATATGGGAGCTATACCTAAATCTGAACCGATTTTCACGAAATTTTACACACATCTTTCTACACTTAATTCAGTTCGCTATCCAGAATTTCGTGCAAATCGAAGGATATATAGGGACTTTAGTGCGCTATTTACCTAAAATCGGACGAAAATATATATGGGAGCTACATCTAAATCTGAACCGAATTTCCCGAAACTTACCACTTATCATTCTAGACTCAATTCAGTACGCTGTGTCAAATTTCGTGCAAATCGGGAGGTATATAGGAACTTTGGTGCACCACTTACCTTATATCGGACGAAAATATATATGGGAGCTATATCAAAATCTGACCTGATTTTCAGGAAACGTAACACCCATCATTCAAGGCTCAATTCAGTACGCTATGCCAAACTTCGTGCAAATCGAGAGGTATATAGGGACTTTGGTGCACCATTTACCTTATATCGGACGAAACTATATATGGAAGCTATATCGAAATCTGAACCGATTTTCACGAAACTTAGCACACATCATTCTAGGCTTAATTCAGGACGATGTGCCAAATTTCGTGCAAATCGAAAAATATATAGGGTCATTGGTGGACCATTCACATTAAATCGGACGATAAAATATATGGGAGCTATACCTAAATCTGAACCTATTTTTACGAAACATAGCACATATCATTCTAGACTCAATTCAGTACGCTGTGCTAATTTTGGTGCAAATCTAGAGGTATATAGAGACTTTGGTGCACCATTTACCTTATATCGGACGAATATATATATGGGAGCTATATCGAAATCAAAACCGATTTTCTGGAAACTTAGCACACATCATTCTAGACTTAATTCAGTAAGCCATACCAAATTTCGTGCAAATCGAAACATATATAGGGACTTTGGTGCACAATTTACATTAAATCGGACGAAAATATATATGGGAGCTATATCTAAATGTGAACCGAATTTCCCGAAACTTACAACTCATCATTCTAGACTCAACTCATTCATTCTGAACCTATTTTTACGCAACTTAGCACATATCATTTTAGACCTAATTCAGTACGCTGTGCTAAATTTCGTTCAAATCGGAAGATATATAAGGACTTTGGTACACCATTTACATTCAATCGGACGAATATATATGGGAGCTATATCTAAATCAAAACCGATTTTCTGGAAACTTAGCACACATCATTCTAGACTTAATTCAGTAAGCCATACCAAATTTCGTGCAAATCGAAACATATATAGGGACATTGGTGTACCATTTACCTTAAATCGGACGAAACAATATAGGGGAGCTATATCTAAATCGGAACCGAATTTCCCGAAACTTACAACTCATCATTCTAGACTCAATTCATTATGCCATGCCAAATTTCGCGCAAATCGAATGATACGTATAGATTTTGTTGTAGCATTTTTAAATAGTTCGGACGAAAATATATATGGGAGCTTTACCTAAATCTGAACCGATTTTCACGAAATTTAACACACATCTTTCTAGACTTAATTCAGTACGCTATGCCGAAATTCGTGCAAATCAAAAGATTTGCATGGACTTTAGTGGACTATTTACCTAAAATCGGACGAAAAAATATATATGGGAGCTATATCTAAATCTGAACCGAATTTGGACCGAATTTCGAAATTTGAACCGACCTGTACTTTGTTTACAATTTAACATGGACAGACGGACTGACGGACATGCATAAATCTACTTAAAAAGGGATCCTATGCATATTCTCAAATGAGCCACGTGTCTATCACGTTTCCTTTTGCCTGTTACAAACATATGGGTCTATGAAAAAATATCTTTAATAAAACCACGCCTCTGTAGGTCTATGAAAAAATATCTTTAATAAAACCACGCCTTTGTAGGTCTATGAAAAAATATTCCTATTCCTTCCCACCGTTGATTTCCATACTGAAGTTGATGTTTGCCTTTTTTCTTCTTCTTCTTCCCTGATTCTCCATTGTTGCTCACATTGCATTCCAAATCACCCAAGTATGTCGACTCATTGTTAATGCGGTTATAAACGGTGTTAGCTGTTGGGTTTAGCTTGTTGCCCGCAGAAAGTGGTCATATACACTCAGGAGCACACACACACACACACCTTTACTAGAGATAACGTGGGTAAACACCACACGCCAAAAACTCCACCTTGCCTAGGAAAAAAATAACACATTAAGTCACTGCCAAAGGAGCAATCTGAATAACAAACATTTATGGTACGCACTAACACTCCGGCGAATAATCGTGTTGTGGAACTTTTATGGCACCGCATCATAATAAGAACGAGGCGTCGCGACTTTGTTTTATTTAGGAGTTTGGTTTTTGTTTTCGGGTAGAGTTTTATTTCCAACATAATTACCGAGTGGCAGGGTGATTATGATATTACGGATTTTTTGGGGCCAGGGAGTAGTAAGCCCGTACGAATTAATGTCATGAAAATGAATGCGAAACTTCGTGTCCACTTCCACTCCATTTACTATGAATTCCTTGCACCTGAACCACCCACCGCTTACCGATAAATCCGAAAACAAAACACCATCACCCAACCCACTTAAGACCCTACCCTGAAACATAATTGAACAACAAACCATACCATCATCCGAAATAAGAATCTATTGTTCCCATTTTAGGTTCATCCATCACAAAATGCTGACAACATTTGTCATCTCAAGCCTGTCATATCGATTTAGAGTCCAAGTCCAAGCGTGATGTCGTCACTTACCAAAGTCGTAGTACAACAGAAAAAACAACGTTCCATAGAACGACAGTTGCAATTTCACATTGTTGCCAGCCATCCAGCCATTGTTACAAAAATCTGGCGATTGCAGCTGATGCTATTGGTTGTTGCAAATGGCGCGATGTCCTTGCTGTGTCGTTGTCATAGATTCAAAGTGACTGGCTCACTGACTGACTGACAAACTACATGTAATGACCATTGTTGTGTGATGTTGCTGCATTAGCGTCGTTAGCATAACACTTTCGAAGTGATTTTTTACGCTTCGAAGTGTCGTTTTGTTTGTTCGTTTGTTTTGCTTGCCAGTTATGATTGTGTCATTGTTAAAAATGTTGAGCATTTGTATTCTTATCAGGACCCACACAAACAGGGGAGGGGGGAGGTCAAAATTTTCTATGGGCGTAATTTCATTGAAAATGTTTTTTAAAAAAATATTTTTTCAAGAACCAACAGAGCCGTGTTTTTATTAAAAATATTTGTTTCCCGAAACAATAGAGGCGTGGTTTTATTAAAAATATTTTTTGTCACAATAAAATAATAATCGTATATTTATAACGTTCCAACATGTGCCCAAAAATGTTTTCAAGTTTTATTTCAATATTTGTTCTGTGCCTTTGAAAGTAAATAAAATTGTTGTCTAATTAACTTGATGTACTTTTTATACCCTTCACCACACTGTGGTACAGGGTATTATGTCTTTGTGCATATGTTTGTAACAGGCAAAAATAATTGAGATAGACCCATGGTTCCTTTTGAGAATATTCATAGAATCACTTTCTAAGTCGATTTATGCATGTCCGTCCGTCCGTCCGTCTGTCTGTCTGTCCATGTTAAATTGTAAACAAAGTACAGGTCGCATTTATGATCCGAATTGGATGAAATTTGGCATAGGTCACTTATTCGGCCCAAGGACGAACCCTATTGAAATTGGGAAAAATAGGTTCAGATTTAGATATAGCTCCCATATATATATTTAACCGATTTAATGTAAACGGTCCCTATATATCTTTCGATTTACACGAAATTTGGTACAGCCTAATCATTTAGGTCTAGAATGATATGTGCCAAGTTTCGTGAAAATCGGTCCAGATTTAGATATAGCTCCCATATATAGTTTCGTCCGATTTCATGTAAATGGTGCACCAAAGTCCCTATATATCTTTCGATTTGCACTAAATTTGGTATAACGTACTGAATTGAGCCTAGAATTATGTCTGCCAAGTTTCGTGAAAATCGGTCCAGATTAAGTCCCGATATGTCTTTCGATTTGGACGAAATTTGACATATCGTACTGAATTAAGCCTACAGTGATGTCTGCCAAGTTTCGAGAAAATCGGTCCAGATTTCTATATAGCTCCCATATATAGTTTCGTCCGATTTCATGTAAATGGTGCCCCAAAGTCCCCATATGTCTTTCGATTTGCACGAAATTTGACATATCGAACTGAATTAAGCCCAGAGTGATGTCTGCCAAGTTTCGAGAAAATCGGTCCAGATTTAGATATAGCTCCCATATATAGTTTCGTCCTATTTCACGTAAATGGTGCCCCAAAGTCCCTATATATATCTTTCGATTTGCACGAAATTTGGCATAACGTACTGAATTGAGCCTAGAGTGATGTCCGCCAAGTTTCGAGAAAATCGGTACTGATTTCTATATAGCTCACATATATAGCTTCGTCCGATTTCATGTAAATGGTGCACCAAAGTCGCTATATATCCTTCGATTTGCACGAAATTTGGCATAACGTACTGAATTGAGCCTAGAGTGATATCTGCCTTGTTTCGTGAAAATGGGTTCAGATTTAGATATAGCTCCCTTTTAATTTAGATTGATTTTAAGTGATTGACGCACCAAGGAACCAATAGGAACAAAACGTTCTGAAATTAGTATAACCTAACCTGTGACAAGTTTGTTTGAAATCGCTTAATATTTGGATAGACCTTCCATATATATTCAAGTAAATTGGGCATCAAATTCCTCATGTTAGTCAGATCGACATCAAATTTTGCACAACTTACAAACTTGAGCATAGAATTACGTAGTTGGGTTTTGTAGAAGTACAGACATAGCCCAACGGATGACCTATTTTTATTTGTTTGAAGTCGATTTACATACTTTATGGATAGATCTAGGTAGATTCACATGTAGATAAATATCACATATTTTATTTCATCCAATTTCATGATAATAGTCCTGTTTAATATACCCATAGTGGTGAAGGGTATCATATAGTCGGCCCCGTCCGACTTTACTGCTTTCCTTACTGGTTTTTTTGTTGGCCCAGCTAGAAGTTATTTTGTTGTTATTTTCTCTATACTTTTTTGTTTGTTTTTATTTTTATTGGAACAATAAAGAAAGTTTGGTAGTTTTCCTAGTGATAAAAGTCCTATTTCCTTTTTATTTGTTTTACTTATTTGTTAGTTTTAGGGAAGACGTGCAAGTGAATATGTGGGTGTTTGTAAATGGAAATGTCTTGGAAAGTAATTAGGAAAAACACTTATAAGTGAATATTCAATGAAGTGATTTAATAGTTAGTGTGTAGTTTGTGGTATATAAGAAGACCTTGTGGTCTTCTATAAAATTTAATTGTATTCTTGTATCAGAAGATCGTATCTTCATCGACGGAAAATCCGAAGAGAGCACCTAAGTGGACTTTACGGAACGCTATGTAGCTCCTCAGACGCCTATAAGGCTTCTGATCAGCTACATATATCTCTGTAGAGCTCCTCTCCACCTACAAGGACCTCTTTAGATTTTCTCACCACCTAAACGTAATTTTACAGTGCTGCTCACCACACATATAGACCTCTATAGTGCTCTCTTACTGTAGAACACATTCCCACCTACACGGGCATTTGTGGTCCAGACCCTCATAGAGCACATCACCATTTATACAGACCCCCATAGGGCACCTCACCATTTATACGGACCTCTATAAAGCTCCTTACCACCTATACGGACATTTATACAGCTCCTCACCACCTGTACGGACCTCTATAGGGCTCCTCACTACCTTTACGGACCTCTATAGAGCTCCTCACTACCTTTACGGACCTCTATAGAGCTCATCACTACATTTACGGACCTCTATAGAGCTCCTCACTACATTTACGGACCTCTATAGAGATCATCAATATTTATACGGACCTCTATAGAGGTTCTCACAACCTCTACGGACCTTTATACAGCTCCTCACCACCTGTACGGACCTCTATAGAGC
>NW_026872608.1:0-13441 GCF_032173495.1 Musca vetustissima
AGTAAAGTCGGACAGGGGCCGACTATATGATACCCTTCACCACTATGGGTATATTAAACAGGACTATTAAGATGAAATTGGATGAAATAAAATATGTGATATTTATCTAAATGTGAATCTACCTAAATCTATCCATAAAGTATGTAAATCGACTTCAAACAAATATAAATAGGTCATCCGTTGGGCTATGTCTGTACTTCTACAAAACGCAACTACGTAATTCTATGCTCAATTTTGTAAGTTGTACAAAATTTGATTTCAATCTGACTAACATGAGGAGTTTGATGCCCAATTTACTTGAAATCGGGCGAAAATATATATGGAAGCTCTATCGAAATATTAGGCGATTTCAAACAAACTTGTCACAGGTTAGGTTATACTAATTTCAGAAAGTTTTGTTCCTATCAGCCTATTGGTTCCTTGGTGCATCAATTACTTAAAATCAATCTATAATAAAAGGAAGCTCTATCTAAATCTGGACCGATTTTCACGAAACAAGACAGACATCACTCTAGGCTCAATTCAGTACGTTATGCCAAATTTCGTGCAAATCGAAGGATATATAGGGACTTTGGTGCACCATTTACCTAAAATCGGGCGAAACTATATATGGGAGCTATATCTAAATCAGGACAGATTTTCACGAAACTTGGCAGACATCATTCTAGGCTCAATTCAGTACGTTATGCCAAATGTCGTGCAAATCGAAAGATATATAGGGACTTTGGTGCATCATTTACATGAAATCGGACGAAACTATATATGGAAGCTATATCTAAATCTGGACCGATTTTCTCGGAACTTGGAAGACATCACTCTACGCTTAATTCAGAACGATTTCGTGCAAATCGAAAGATATATAGGGACTTTGGGGCACCATTTAAATGAAATCGGACGAAACTATATATGGGAGGTATATCTAAATCTGAACCGATTTTATCAAAACTTTGCAGACATTACTCTAGGCTCAATTCAGTACGTTATGCCAAATTTCGTGCAAATCGAAAGATATATAGGGACTTTGGGGCACCATTTAAATGAAATCGGACGAAACTATATATGGGAGGTATATCTAAATCTGAACCGATTTTATCAAAACTTGGCAGACATCATTCTAGGCTCAATTCAGTACGTTATGCCAAATTTCGTGCAAATCGAAAGATATATAGGGACTTTGGCGCACCATTTACATGAAATCGGACGAAAGTATATATGGGAGCTATATAGAAATCTGGACCGATTTTCTTGAAACTTGGCAGACATCACTCTAGGCTCACTTCAGTACGTTATGCCAAATTTCGTGCAAATCGAAGGATATATAGGGACTTTGGTGCACCATTTACCTAAAATCGGGAGAAACTATATATGGAAGCTATATCTAAATCACGACCGATTTTCACGAAACTTGGCAGACATCATTCTAGGCTCAATTCAGTACGTTATGCCAAATTTCGTGCAAATCGAAAGATATATAGGGACTTTGGGGCACCATTTACATGAAATCGGACGAAACTATATATGGGAGCTATATCTAAATCTGAACCGATTTTCTCGAAACTTGGCAGACATCACTCTAGGCTTAATTCATTACGTTATGCCAAATTTCGTGCAAATCGAAAGATATATAGGGACTTTGGGGCACAATTTACATGAAATCGGACGAAACTATATATGGGAGCTATATCTAAATCTGAACCGATTTTCTCGAAACTTGGCAGACATCACTCTAGGCTTAATTCATTACGTTATGCCAAATTTCGTGCAAATCGAATGATATATAGGGACTTTGGTGCACCATTTACATGAAATCGGACGAAACTATATATGGGAGCTATATCTAAATCTGGACCGATTTTCACGAAACTTGGCAGACATCATTCTAGACCTAAATGATTAGGCTGTACCAAGTTTCGTGCAAATCGAAAGATATATAGGGACCGTTTACATTAAATCGGTTAAATATATATATGGGAGCTATATCTAAATCTGAACCGATTTTTCCCAATTTCAATAGGGTTCGTCCTTGGGCCAAATAAGTGACTTGTGCCAAATTTCATCCAATTCGGATCATAAATGCGACCTGTACTTTGTTTACAATTTAACATGGACAGACAGACGGACAGACGGACAGACGGACAGACGGACGGACGGACGGACGGACATGCATAAATCGACTCAGAAAGTGATTCTATGCATATTCTCAAAAGGAACCATGGGTCTATCTCGATTATTTTTGCCTGTTACAAACATATGCACAAAGACATAATACCCTGTACCACAGTGTGGTGAAGGGTATAATGAAAACAAATCTCAAGAGATTCACACAAAACACGGCGTCATTTCTGCCCTTTTTAGTTTCGTTTTTTTTTTTACGAAACGCCAATTTTGATGAGGATTTCCTCTAGAATGAAAACAGAGATGGACAGACAGAGAGGGGTAGTCGCGTAAAATAAATGCAGGTTTTTTATAAGATTTAAAAAGAGAGTCACTCAGTCAGCCAGCCTACCACCATGTGTACAAAAAAGTGAAATGGCGAAACTGTATCAACGCTAGTCCAGCTCTTGAAAATCAACAGATTGTTGTTTGATGCTGTAGCAGGTACCTCTCAGCGGCAGCACCACAATCACAGTCACCGTCATCATCAGCACCAAAAACTCTCAACAGGATAATGAATGTCCATGTCTGGCCCTTTGTAGTTTTGTTCTGTTGTTATTATTTTTTTTTTTTTAAATCAATGCAAGCTGCAACATATGTTTCCCCTTAACAAATACAAATGAGCGAATGAAATAAAAAACAAAACATACGAAATTAAATTCTAAAAAAAAAACCAAAAATATCAAAACATTCAAAACACATTGAACTGGGCAGACGGAAAGCTAGAAATTGTCCTGTCATAAGAGGCAGGTGTGTTTAGGTTAGAAAAGAAAAACGGTTAGGAAAGAAAACGATGGAAGGAAGGAAAATATTTTCTGTTGGGCAGAGCTATAAGCCAGTATTTTCAGATGACTAGCAGATTTATATTCGTGGCGTTTTAGATAATATTTTTGAAGGACTATCAAAGAGCGTGGATTACAAAAAATATGTTCTTCATATATATCTATAAACTTATTTTTAAAGAAGAGTTTTTCAAGGACCATCTACAGTCCAACTTATAATCGAGAACTTTAAAAAATACTTTTCTAAAGGACCACCAAAATGTGGAGTGTATATAAAATTTGTCATTCCGTAACATCGCCTCGAAATATTCACCGGAGAACCCTATATATATTTATTGTCGATTTACACATGTCGACTGTCTGTCTGTTAGACTGTCGATGGAGATAGCAATATTTAAGATAGAGCTCTGAAATTTTGAACAGACATTACTAGTACTCCTAGGATATTTGGTATTGCAAATGGAATATATTTGTCCACGTTTTGGTGTAACCCCTATATAAAGGTGGGGGTACCTTTTTGTGTATTTGGGACACGTTATTTCCCTTTTCCCTTTTGTTATTTCTTTTGAGTTTATTGCCGAAATGAATTCTGCCGACATTCGCGTCATTTTCTTATATGAGTACAAACTTGGTAATAGTGCTGCAAAAGCTGCACGCAACATAAACCAAGCGTTTTAAACAGAATTGGTTCTAATTTTATATGTTGGGGTTTTATTCATACGAAATTTTTTTGAATATTTTTGAATACCGAAATTTCGGTATTTTGGAAGTTTGGTTATATATATTTTTGAGTTTTCATTGACAGACAAATCACTCCACCAAAAAAAACTATAAATATCTGTCGATCTTAAGTATATCCGCTATATAAAAGTACAGCCCCTTTGTAGGTCAACTAATTTGGATGTAGTTTATAGTTTAGATTCCGATTGTCCAACAAAAATTTATCAATATCTGCCCATGCTCCGGGTAGCCTCCATTCAACAATACCCCGAATTTCGATATTTTCGAAATGTTTTTTAACCACATTGTATCTAATTTTATATTTTGTGTTCTGATTGCGTGGAAGTCTTCATACGAAAATTTTGTTTGGAATAATCCCCATATAAAGCTACCTCCGAAATTTCTCGTTGGCAGACGCATCATTCCACCAAAAAATTATATCTGTCGATCTTAAGTATATCCGCAATATAAAGGTACATCCTCTTTGTAGGTATTTAAATGATTCTTGGACTATTTTCGATATTTTTGGGGATTTTAGGCATGTTTTTAAATGTCGGTATTCTTGTAGTTTGTGTATATGTTTTTTCCGATTTAGGTCTAATCGGTTATTTTAGGTTATCATTGGCAGACAAATCACTCTACAAAAAAGACTATAAATATTGTCGATCTTAAGGTATAGCCGTTATATAAAGGTACAGCCCCTTTGTAGGTATTAAGAAGATCCTTGAACGATACTCAAGGTCCTACCCAAATTGTCCATTCTCCGTGTCTGTAGTTTGGTATTTATTTTACTCCACGTTGTTAAAATTACGATCGATCTAGCAATATTGAAGATAAGGCTTTATTAACATACATTGCTACAACTTTTAGAATATTTGGTATAGAATATATCGATCCACTTTTAAAGACCTTATAAAACGGTATCCCTCAATATTCGGTATTTTGAAGATTTTTGTCACGGAATATAACATAATCAGCTGTAATTATAAATATATACATATTTTTGATTCTTACTAAAAAAAAATTACAAAAATGATCAGTATTGGTTCACTTCATAGGGTAGCCCCAATAAGACGGTACCTCTCAAATTTGATATCTTAAATTATCATTAGGTAGAAATTATCATTGGGTACATAGGTCTATAATTCAACGTAGCCCCATATGGCGGTACTCCCATTATTCGGTATTTTTGTGACCCAACAACTATTGATATAGGTCCTGGTTTTGGTATAGATACCATACCTATCCCATTTTTAAAATTGTTCGATACGTTAATTTTCATTTTATAAAAAGTTTGACCCGGCCTGTACTTTGCAAACAAAGTACAAGTCACATTTTTGATTCGAATTAGATGAAATTTGCCACAGCTCATTTATTTGGCCCAAGGAAGAACCCTATTGAAAAAGGGGAAAAATCGGTTCTGATTTAGATATAGCTCCCATATATAGTTCCGTCCGATTTAATGTAAATGGTGTACTTAAGTCCTTGTATGTCTTTCGATTTGCACGAAATTTGGCATAGCGTGCACAACGTGGAGAAGTTAGTATAGCCTAACGTGTGGCAAGTTTCATTCAAACCGGTTCAGATGTGGATATATATGCACAAAACGTGCTAAAAGTAGTATAAACTAACTGTGACAAGTTTCATTGAAATTTGTTTAGATATAGCTTCCATTAATATTTTCGTCCGATTTAAACTAAATGGTGCCCCAAACTCCTCTTTTGTTGTCATATTGACGCGAAATTTTGCACAACGTACAAAATTGAGTATAAAGTAACGTAATTGCTGACATAGCCCATATATTCGACCGACTTCATGCTTATTGGTTTTCAAATAATTCACGAGTGTCCGATTGAGATTTACTTTAAATCGATTTACATAATTTTGTCTCATTCTCTATCTATCCAAACGAAGAGTTTAATATAGGTTACAAAAGGACATGCTTATGGATTGATCTAAGTCGGTTCATATTTATATATAGATCATGTTATGTCATGTTATATTCAACAGATGCATTGTTGAATATCCCCAAAGTGATGAAGGGTATCATATAGTCGGGCCCGTCCGACTTTACTTTTAGAAATGCGTAGATTTTAGAGAATATTTTTCAAAGCATCTTAGAGAAGCGTTCGTTTTAAATAATATTTTTTAGAACCTTCAAAATATTTTATCCATCCACCTGCCGAATTCCAATTAACCACATTTGCTGGAACCAACCCTCATCATTCGATCCTAGCTACAGACACATGGAAACAATAGCAATTGTACAATGCTGTTGTACGAACATTTGTTGCATTCGATACACTGCAGCAGGTACTTTTAGAAGGTGTCCTGCAAAAAAACATTCAACACACATACCCTCACATAGAAAAATCTCGTAAAAAACATATCCTTTTGTACCGTTGAATGATGTCGGCGAAAAAAATCATCGCGTCTGTTTTTTTCCACTTTGTTCTCTCATGAGCGTTGTTGTTGTTTGTTTTATTTGTTTGTGACTCCCAAAATGCAACAGGCTGTCCTTCTGTCCTGCCTTTCGATTGTTATTGTACATGTCCTGATTGGTTGGAGAAATCAAAGCTGTTAGAGATTTTTTGTAGGCGAAAGCAACAGATGGGCAGATGTTTTTTCTCCTCTTTTTGTTATTTTGGTAATTTATGATGTTTCGTTTTCGTTTCTTTCTTTTTTTAATATTTGCTTTTGTCGCTTCAATTTCTTTTTTATCATTACCTCAAAATCTTGACAAGGATATTCGAGATTAGAATTGTTATCTTTGTTACCTTTTTTAGCAATCATGTCGTCTATGATTGCCACCGATGGCCGATGTCATTGAAAGTCAAAGACAATTTTAATTGATTTGTTTGATAGTTTGCCAAAAAGCGAAGATTATAATAAAGAAATAAAAAAGAAAGACCACAAAAGAATAGTAAAAAGTCGTAAAAATAAAGAACAAATGTGTGTAGATTTTTTTTATTTTTGGTATTTAGATTTCCAGTCACATTTGCACTCTGGTGCCAGAAATTTTCGTCCGTCCCTAAGTTGGTTGAAAAAAATCAAGGTGTGTCTTCTTCAATTACCAATTCAGTTTGGTGGCACTATTTGTTTAGACAATTGACAAATGCTTGCTGTCGTATTAAAATAAAAACATTTCAATTTTTTATTTTGAAGTTTTTTTGGAATTGGCAATTCATTCCCAGGCCCATCAAGTTGGGAGAATGGATATCTAATGTATGAAGGAATGTTAATAGTTGGCAGTTGGTCACTATAAAATGCTAATTGTGGCTTCCAACGTCTATGAGGTGGGTGTGTAGATTTAGGGCGGAAGGAACTATTACTGATGATAGCTTAATGGAAAAAAAACTATTCTGCAGAGGTGTTAAAAGTGGGTGTGTTGACTACGGCTTTGATTATAAAAAAATAACGGAAGTGCTATTAAAATTATTGGCTAAGAAAGTGGACAATTACCTCGACACGTAATATTATGAGAGTGGTGACTATAACATTAGATTTTTTTAATTATTTCTTCATGATCTTAAAATTTAAAAAATTATAATCTATAGAACGGTGCATTTTTGGATTTCTTAAAGAATAATAATAAGAATAATCGACGTATGCCCTTCACCTCACTGTGTTTGATGTAAAATTATAAACAAAATACAGGTCACACTTGTGATCCAATTTGTTACAGCTCTCTTATTTGGCCCAAGAATATATAGATATAGCTCCCACATATTTATACCCTTCACCACACTGTGGTACAGGGTATTATGTCTTTGTGCATATGTTTGTAACAGGCAAAACCAAACGAGATAGACACATGGTTCCTTTTGAGAACATGCATAGAATCACTTTTTAAGTCGATTTATGCATGTCCGTCCGTCCATGTATTTTTGTTAACAAAGTACAGGTCGCATTTGTGATCCCAATTGGATGAAATTTGGCACAGTTCACTTATTTGGCCCAAGGACGAACCCTATTGAAATTGGGAAAAATCGGTTCAGATTTAGTTATAGCTCCCATATATATTTTTAATCCGATTTTAGATATATAAAGCACCAAAGTCCCTATATACCCTTCGATTTGCACGAAATTTGGCATAACGTACTGAATTAAGTCTAGAAAGGTGTGTGAAAATCGGTTCAGATTTAGATACAGCTCCCATATATATTTTCGTCTGATTTTAGGTAAATAGTGCACCAAAGTCCCTATATATCCTTCGATTTGCAGGAAATTTGGCACAGCGTACTGGATTAAGCCTAAAACGATGTGTGTTAAATTTTGTGAAAATCGGTTCAGATTTCGATATAGCTCCCATATATATTTTCGTCCGATTTTAGGTAAATAATGCACTAAAGTCTCTATATAACCTTCGATTTGCACGAAATTTGGCATAGCGTACTGAATTAAGCCTAGAACGATGTGTGTTAAATTTTGTGAAAATCGGTTCAGATTTAGATATAGCTCCCATATATATTTTCGTGCGATTTTAGGTAAATAGTGCACAAAGTCCCTATATATGCTTCGATTTGCACGAAATTTGGCATAGCATTCTTAATTATGTCTAGGACGATATTTGTTGAATTTCGTGAAAATCAGTTCAGATTTACATATAGCTCCAATATATATTTTCTTCCGATATTATGTAAATGATGCACCAAAGTCCCTATATATCATTCCATTTGCACGAAATTTGGATTTGTAAGTTAATGAAGAACTTAAAATGTGGCCGAATGCAAAAAAAACATACTAAAATAAGTGTAACCTAACATGTGGCAAGTTTCGATGAAATCGGTTTATATTTCTATATTTTGCTTTAAATTTAATTACATAATTTTGTCCCTTTGTAAGCAGCAAATCTATATCTGACGAAAATTTAGTATAGGTTGCAGAATGACATGTGTAGTTTCATGTTAATGGTCCTTCAAAAATGCGACGTCTGTTAGGATTCCATCTGTTGGATATACCCAAAGTTGTGAAGGGTATCATATAGTCGGCCCCGTCCGACTTTACCACTTTCCTTACTGGTTTCCTTCGATTTTATGTAAATGGTGCATGAAATTTTGCATAACGAATTGTGTCTAGAATGATGTGTGCTAAGTTTCGTTGAATTCGGTTCGGATTTAGATAAATAGTGCACCAAATAACCAAAATTTAGCCAATTGGCACAACATTTTGCAAAATGTATTAATATTAGGATAGTCCGACGCGTGTCAAGATTTGAAACAATTCCACATATATTTTCGTCAGATTTTGAGTAACCAACATTTGGCGGATGGTACAAAAACGTACTGATGTAAGTATAGCTAAACTTGTGTCAAGTTTTGTTAAAATCGGTTCAGATTTATCTTCCATATATATTTTCGTCCGATTTCAAGTATTGAAATTGTTATGTGACCTATATGTTGTTCACATATAGATCACATATTTAAGTTCATCCAATTTCATATCAATGTTCCTTCAAATATGCGACGTCTGCTAGGATACATATGTTGGATTTACCCAAAGTGGTGAAGGGTATCATATAGTCGTCCCGATATTATCACTTCCATCAACCCATAATGTGATTTCATCATCACTAAAAAGTGTTTCTTTAAAAAAAGTAGTCTTTGAATTCGGATAGGCCCAACTGTTATAACCATTCACCATGAAGTGATATTTATATGCCAAGATAAGTACCACAATGCACTGCTGGACTCTCCTTGGGCACAACATCAAAGGCATTCAAGATGAAAACGTAGTAATCGTCGCAGACAACTCCTTGAAGACCGAGATTTTAGCCGACCATATGGATGGTATCCACCAAACCAGTTTCAGTGGACAATTCTTTCCACATTCTTTTCAGCTCTGCGGATGCAACTGCAATCCACGATGGACCTAGATGAAAAGACAAAGGCCTCATAGACTCAGACATGGTCGGGTCTACTTTAGCACGCCGTGCTCCGAAGAAGTCGTATGGCATCGACAAAGTTCCAGACATTGCCGTGAAGAAAGCAGGAGAAGCCATAATAATTTTCCTGGCGGTACTTTTTAATCACTGCCTCAATATTTACTATTTCCTAATAGCATGGAAGGAGGCCTGGTACAGATGCTACTTTGCGCTGAAGCTACAGACCAATTTCCCTACTATCGCCCTTTGGGAATTGCTGGAGCATTTTATACTGCGACGCATCAACCGGGTTATTGAGGAAAGAAAAATCCTTAGAGATTGCCTGTTTAGATTTTGAGCAAAACATTCGACAACCCATGTCAGACAGGACCTTGGAATCATCCAGCACGAAAGATTCGACATCCTTTGCTGCATGGGCAGACACGTCATCCCAAATGGAAAGGGTTAGAATGTGGGAGAGAAGTATATTGGCAGCATGCGTAGGAATGAGACCAACACTGAATAGCAATGGAATTTATAGATGTCTGCCTTGAAAGTACCGAAAATGGCGCGTGGCGAACAACTTGTCTGTAATTCTAAAAATATCAAAAATTCGATATACCGTTATAGCCTTATACGAAACAGTCCGATATTGTTCTTTTTGACAAGATGATTCGATAAACACTGGCACCTAAAAAAATAAAATAAGAACCGATTGGTTGAAAAAATTGCTAAAATCGCAAAAACACCGACTAATAGAGGGACCCCTTAAATGGGACCTTCTTCTAAATTTGATATGAGGGGTATGTAGATATTTTCAGCCAGGTTTTTTAATCGAATTGACTGTATTTATATTTGTTTGGTTCTTGTTGGGTGGAAAAACTTTCTAAACGAAAACCAGTGAGCGGAGCAGTATAGTCGGACGGGGCCGACCGTACGATACCCTACACAACTACCACGGAACTCAAATTTTCTGCGGATGTTTATTCCGAGCCTGGGCAATATTTAGTGATATTTGCACCCTCTGGCCCGATTAGAGATAAACAGCGCCTCTTCCTCACACTGACATATTTTCCACATATTACGAGTATTCAGTACAGATATTGTCCAGATTTTCTTTCACAGTGAGTTGTATTGTGATGTTCGGCTGTCATTTGTGGTCTATAGATCGACTCGAAAATAACACAAAAAATTAAGTTTTCGGTCCACTTCATTCCAAAATTATTATCTGATCATCACCGAAAAGTAAAGGCGTTGTCCTTGACCATAACTGGAACCTCATGGAACATTTCAAAGCGATCAGCGCTATAGTTCCGCTCTCTAGAGTGATAATGGGTTATTAAATAATATACGAATACGGAGATACCTGTAAATATTTAGGTGTAACTCCCACATCCGGGAACATACAACAATATAATTGGCATTAATTTACAGGTCAACCACTCCTCTTAGATATAATATGAACTTCTCGGGTCTATGTCATTCAGGGGTAAATATACACGCTATAAAATACAAATTTTGTCAATTTTCACACAAAAGTCAGGGTCCATTTGACCCGCTAAATATTGACTAATCTTTATCAAAACAGGTATGCTTATTCTTTGGTCCGATCCCCTTCTCCATGCAAAATTTCACGATGTTCGGGCCATTATTACGGCCTCTGGAGCGACCAGAAAAACCGACAAAAATTTAGTATTTGGTCCATTTCATCCCCTAAATATTAACCGATCTTTCCCAAAAACAATAGGGCTCTTCATTGGCCAGAACCCATCCTACATGCAAAATTTCGTGAAGATTGGTCCATAACTGTGGCCTGTATCGTGTTTACAAATTATAATGGACAGACGGACGGACGGACACACATGTCTAGATCGACTCAGCTAGTCCAGATATGGCGATCGGTATATTTAAAGGTGGGTCTAGGACCAATATTTCGCGGCGTTACAAACTTTTAGGGCTGCACAAAGCTATAATACCCTGACAACATAGTTGTGTAGGGTATAATTACCAATATATGTCCATGATCAGTCTCTCAGCCCAAATATAATTGTACGCCTAATGTTTGATTTTATTGGGGTTTCAGACATGATCATAATAGTAGCTCTAATTTTTATACCCTTCACCACACTGTGGTACATGTTTGTAACAGGCAAAAGGAAACGAGATAGACACACGGTTCCTTTTGAGAATATGCATAGAATCACTTTTTAAGTCGATTTATGCATGTCCGTCCGTCCGTCTGTCTGTCCATGTATTTTTGTGAACAAATTACAGGTCGCATTTATGATCCGATTTGGATGAAATTTGGCACATCTCATTTATTTGGCCCAAGGACGAACCCTATTGAAATTGGGAAAAATCGGTCCAGATTTAGATATAGCTCCCATATATATTTTCGTCCGATTTTATGTAAATGGTGCACCAAAGTACCTGAAAATCATTAGATTTGCACGAATTTTGGCATAGCGTACTAAATTAAGTCGACAATGATGTGTGCTAAATTTCGGGAAAATCAGTTCAGATTTAGATATAGCTCCCATATATAGTTTCGCCCGATTTTGGGTAAATGGTGCACCAAAGTCCCTGAAAATCATTAGATTTGCACGAAATTTGGCATAGCTTACTAAATTAAGTCGACAATGGTGTGTGCTAAATTTCGGGAAAATCGGTTCAGATTTAGATATAGCTCCCATATATAGTTTCCCCCGATTTTATGTAAATGGTGCACCAAAGTCCCTGAAAATCATTAGATTTGCACAAAGGAAACGAGATATGCATATAATCACTTTCTGAGTCGATTTATGCATGTCCGTCCGTCCGTCTGTCAGTCTGTAGATGTTAAATTGTAAACAAAGTACAGGTTGCATTTATGATCCGATTTGAATGAAATTTGGCACAAGTCACTTATTTGGCGCAAGGACGAACGCTATTGAAATTGGTGAAAATCGGTTCAGATTTAGATATAGCTCCCATATATAGTTTCCCCCGATTTTATGTAAATGGTGCACCAAAGTCCCTGAAAATCATTAGATTTGCACAAAGGAAACGAGATATGCATATAATCACTTTCTGAGTCGATTTATGCATGTCCGTCCGTCCGTCTGTCAGTCTGTAGATGTTAAATTGTAAACAAAGTACAGGTTGCATTTATGATCCGATTTGAATGAAATTTGGCACAAGTCAGTTATTTGGCGCAAGGACGAACGCTATTGAAATTGGTGAAAATCGGTTCAGATTTAGATATAACTCTCATATATATTTTCGTCCGATTTAGGCACCAAAGTACCTACATATCTTTCGAATTGCACGAAATTTGGCATAGCGTAATGAATTATATCTAGAATGATGTGTGTTAAGTTTCCTGGAAATCGGTCCAGATTTAGATATAGCTCCCATATATATTTTCGTCCGATTTAAGGTAAATAGTGCGCCAAAGTCCCTAAATATCTTTCGATCTACATGAAATTTGGCATATCTTAATGAATTAGGTCTAGAATGATGTATGTTAAGTTTCCTGAAAATCGGTTCAGATTTTGATATAGCTCCCATATATATGTTCGTCCGATTTTATGTAATTGGTGCACCAAAGTCCTTATATATCTTTCGATTTACACGAATTTTGGGTATAGGGTACTGAGTTAAGTCTAGAATGATTTTGCTAAGCTTCGTGAAAAGATCCATAGCTAGGCCGATTTACACAACGTACTGATGTAATATAAAGTAGCCTCTGGCAAGTTTCCCTGAAATCGGTTCAGATATATTCTACATATGTTAGGATACATATGTAGAATATACCCAAAGTGGTGAAGGGTATCATATAGTCGGCCCAGTCCGACTTTACTACTTTCCTTACTGGTTTATTCAATATTTTGAGTTTCATTGGTCGATTTTTGGGCATAGCCGAAGCAGCACCTTTATTAGT
>NW_026872609.1:0-13352 GCF_032173495.1 Musca vetustissima
AAGTAACTAAAATAAACACTTTTTTTATAACCGTTACTTTTAATATTCAAATTTTTGAACATATGAAAAAAGTGTCAATTTTCCGAAAAAAATAGAAAAATGCCGATTGCCAAAAACTATCAGATTTGAACCCTCGTACAGGCAAAACTACTTGACGTATCACTACCAAAATTCATATTATTCCTAACTGGAATGTTTTCTATCAATTCTCATCAATAAATTTGTACTCCTATGTACTTGGTTTTTACCATTTTTGGCCGCGGTCGTGACACTGTGGGGTGCCCTCTGTGAAACACACATCATCAGCAAGAATGCAGCTTTCTCTGGCGATTCCTATGTCTCACATCGTATTCACAAAGCCTTTCAACATCACGACTCATTGGATACCGTTCTAACGATGCATGTCCAGTTCAAAGTACAAACACGTGCCACAAATGGTCTCATCATGTTGGCGGCCGCTCAGGGTACAAATGGCGGTCACTACATGGCACTGTTCCTGCAAAGGGTCTGTTGCAATTCCAATTTTCATGCGGTCTTCAAACGATGCTGTTAAGTGAAATTGAAACACCGGTGAATACAGGTCACGAGATAACCATACGAGCTGAATAAGTACAACAAACAAATGCTTGTGTTTTGGGCACTTTTTTGTTGGGGGTAGAGGGATTCCTAACTAACTGTAGTATTTAGCAAGTAACTACATAATAAGGGAGATGGAATTAAATGAATGAACGAATGGATGCATGGATGAATGTATGTAACGAACCAATAACGCTTGGTTAAAAGTTTGTCGTTTTGCAATTGGCAGAATGATGATAGCGCGTAATATTTGTAGGAGCGCTATGTTTGGTATATTCATGATCCTAACCTAATTTCCAATCTGCGTCTTTTATTTGGTTTTCCATTTTCTCTTTGCAGCAATGCCACCCTATATAAGTCACGGTCAATTATGGGTATTTTGAATATCCATCTCGTGGGGGGAGAATGCGTCATCTTCTCTCATGGACCTTATCGAAATATCGGTCTCAAAATTTTACAAATTTAGAAATTTCATATGAAAAGAGTGAAGTATCCGATTTTATCTGTGCCGAAGATTGGAAGAAAATTGAGAACATAGGATATCTGTGTTTGAGGTCACGTTTATGAAGTGACGAATTATGGATCTATATGAATGAGTCTGAAACCAAACAGCAACGAAAAATAACACATCGAAGAAAATGATCGCTTGTTTCTTAGGCGAAAGTGGCTAACAGATCCTCTTGCGTAACGTAGACCGATCAATTCTTAATTTTATCATAGCTCTCCGAATACAACTTGTTCACACGAAATTGTCGATATATGTCCACTTTCTGTGTAGCATCTAAATAATGATTCCGCACAATTCAAAGTCAAAGTGGTGTATATAACTTTGGAATGGTTTTCTACGTGCAAGAGATATATTTATGGAACAGAAAATATTTATTTGTTCAGATTTATGCTGAATACTTTCTTAAAGGTCTTTCAAAAAGGTTATCTTCTACCGAAACATCCAACATTTTCAAAAAACTCCTGAAATGTCAAAGTAATTAACCTCAATATCTACTAACGCAGTCCCGTTATTTGTCATATTGTTGGTCTCTTAATGTCCTTGGAACTGAAAGAACATTAATAATCAGTTTCTGTGTTAGCCGATTGGTGCCAATGAAAATTTTTTGTCAATTTATGTTCTTTACGTAACAGTGAAATTAATTTCTCAACGATAATTACATCGTTTTGCAAATGTTTGTCTGGATGGTGGTGGTGGAAGACTCACTCGCCATATAGTCTGCCAACTCATGCTCGTTTATGGTCACATTTGGGACGACGGTGCACTTTTCTACATCATTTAGTGAATACACAGCAAACACACACACACACACTCGTACATATTACACAAAACATATTTTTTAGCTGTATGTGCGGGAGTAGAAAGGACAGACAAAGTCTTTAACAGCTCAGATGTTTTTGGTGGGCAATGAAGAAAAATTACAAAAAAGGAAAAACTAAATTTATGACAGTCATTAGAGAGAGAGCAGGCGAACGAACGTAGTAAACGTGTTAATGTTGCAAATGTTCCAGGACATGGCCAATTTCATGATTAGACATATTATGAAATGCCATTCGATTTGTTGTGTGTAATATCCTGAAAGTTTTTATAAATGATCCTAGGGAGATGAAGTATTTTCTGAATGGATTTTCAGTGGGAACTATGAAAACATCCAAGAAATTTTAGTGTTTTAACAAATGTCCCTCTTAACGTCTCACGTCAACGTATTGGCATAACCCACATATAAAGGTCCTTTTTTCGGATTTTCCAACGAAGAGCCTACAAATTGGCATTTGGGGTTCTGGTAGATTTTATCCGCATTTTACCAACGAAGTGGTTGTAAATTGGCATTCAGGGTTCTTGGAACTTAGACACCATATAAAGTCCCCTTATAAAATTTGCCTTATTTTTCCACTGATGTAACATTAATTTGCATTCTGGGTTCTTAGAAGGTGATACACGTCGCTGCAGAGAATGTTCAATGTTTTGTAATATCCCTCTTATGAAAGGCTTGCCCATTTTCATTATTTCAAAAGTTTTACCCACATTTCTGACGAAAGTCGATATTAATGGGTATTCGGGGTTATTGGATGGAGTAATGCAAGAAATTATTTGACATATCTGTCATTTAAAGATTACGCCCTATTTTCGGTACTTTGAAGATTTTTGTTGCCTTTCACCAAAGAAGTGTCTGTAATTTGACATTGCAGATTTTCGGTAAATAAAAATTTCTTTACAGAGAAAATGTCAATATAGGATAATGCATAATGAATATGTTGTTCCTTTCTGCTTAGGGCCATATGTAGGCAGAATAGTCTTTGAACAATGATTCAGAGACCATTTCCATAGGTCTGCAGAAGACCTTTCTTAGATGTTAAAAAATGAGAGACCAGATACAATTTTGGAGGATTTCGAATTCCTAATGTGCTTATATGAAATGGACGATTATATCTTTATCATTTGATATTTTATAAAATGATTAAGAAGTCATTGAATAACGGTCTATAAAAACTTATAAGAAGATCTTATAAAAAGGTCTAAAAAAGTCCTTTGAAAATATAAATACAAGACCCTTTAAAAAGGTTTAAAAAAGTTCTATAGGAGATTTTTAAAAAAGATATATGAAACTTTATTTCAAAAGGACTATAGGAGTTTTTTAAAGATGGTCTATAGAAACATTCCCCAAAAGGTTTAAAATGTCCTTATTAAAAGGTCTTAGAATGCCATTAACATGTT
Organism: Musca vetustissima; assembly: GCF_032173495.1. NCBI lineage: Eukaryota > Metazoa > Arthropoda > Insecta > Diptera > Muscidae > Musca > Musca vetustissima. The sequence goes on from NW_026872609.1 coordinate 3,299, forward strand.
GGTATATAAAAGACCTCTTCAGAAGGTGTTTGGAAGACCATTAAAGAAATATCGAAATACGACCTCTTCGAAGGGTCGATATAAATCCTTTACAATTGGTCTTCTGAATACCTTCAAAAGTTTATTTTAAGATGTATTTAGAACACAAACACAAAATTTTTTATGACTTTTAATAAACATATATAAGATTCTAAACATGTGTCTATAGAAAACCTTTTCAATAAGTCCATGGAAGTAAACATAAGACCCTCTTTACAATATTTTTCAGAGGTCTTTATAATACCTTTCGAGGGGTATATAGAAGTATTTTAAAATGTTCTATAGAAGACATTTAAAAAAAGGTTAAATAAGACCTTCTCAAAAAAGTCGGCGGAAGACTTTCTCCAAAGGTTTAAATAATTTATTTTAAAATGTCTAGGTATATATATATATATATATATATATTTAAATCGATATATAGAACCCCATTAAAAATTGTATACACAGAACCATAAAACATCGGAAAAAGGCATTTACAAGTGATCGACAAAAGACATTTTAGTAAGTCTATAGAACACCTTTTCGAAAAGATTTTAAAAGGTCAGCATCCATTTGCAAAAGGTCTATAGAATACATTTTCAAAGGGTCTATAGAAGACTTTTTCAAAAGATCTGCAGAAGATCTTTTCAAACGGTCAAAATTTATTATAAACGTCGAAATGTCTGTAGTATACACATTTTGTAGTCGGCATTTTGAAAGGTCTTACATGAGTCATTTCAAAAAGTCATGTAGAATACTTATCAAGGTTCTTATAAAGAGTTTCCTATAACTCCAAGAAATCACCCTCTAAAAGTCCGTTCAAAAAGTCATATAAAATACTTCTCAAATTTCTTTTAAAGGGTTTTTTATAATTCATAAAAAATTACCCTCTAAAAGTGTTTTCGAAAATTCTTGTCCAAGACTTTTCATAGGTTTTATAGAAGCCCTTTCAAAAAGTATCTTAATAAAATCTATCGAGATGTCTATTTAAGACATATCAATGCCTGTAATCCATAAAAAAGTCATATGATTTTTTTTCATTTCAAACCCCATTTTCTCATAAAACAACTAAATGCCTATATACACATCTGAGTCCCTTATCTCACAATATTGAAAAGCTCTACCTTTCAAAAAAAAAAAAAAAAATCCAACTTTGTTTCTCAAAATGAAACTTACCTTCAGTTTTATACTAAATCCATTAAATAATTACTACCCCCATACTTGGAGGAACACACAACGAAAAAATCACATCTTTAATACCATCCTAATTGATAAATAATTAAATACCAACAATAATAACAAGTTTGAACTCAAACCAGTCAACCATACCACCAGGACCAACAAAAAATATATAACAAACATACCAAAAACTTTTTTCCTATATTGCCTTTGAACTTCGCCTTTTCGCCGGCAGCAGCGGCATCAATAATAAAACGGGGAAAGGGAAGCTACACATGAATTACCAAAAAAAAGAAACTTTTCACTTAACCACAAAAAATTGTGTTGCAGCAACAAAAAAAGTAACAAACAATACTTGAATAATCATGAACTTTAACCTTTGGATTGATTTACTCCATCTATCCATTCACGCGCTCACATGAAGCCTAAGTAAATACCCCAAAAAGTAAAAGTAAGAAAAACTGTGGCTGAGTAAGTCTAAGTAAAATTGGTCAGATAGAAAAAAGGTAAACAGAAAACAAATATCAAAAATCTTGTCTTATCGACAAGTTAGCCAAGTCAGAGTTGCCAATTCAGTTCAGGAGCCACAAGACAAATTAACCAAATTAATTAAACTAACAAATTCCATTGATTGATGATAATGTTTTGGAACGGATGTTAGAGGTTGTCAATACTTGACATTTGATTTGAAAGTGAAAACAAAAACTTTGTGTTGGACTTTCTAATTTTATCGCAAGAAAAAAAAATAAATAAAAAGATAAGGTACCGTACGTTTCGAACTTTCTGGAAAGATTTTTTTTATTTATCAGATATCCGAATAGCCCCTTAGTTGTTTTAGAGGTCACATAAACCTTCAAAGTGTCGAAAAATTTTGAAATTTTGGCGGGAAGTAACCCAAAATGCAAAATTATAACCACATTAATTAGAAATGTAACCCATGGACAGGTGCCTTTTGTGGCGAATATGTCAAAACTTGGATCTATATGGAACATGGTTTGTAAAGTGTGTTTTATCGCCCAAAAATGTGGTTAAAAACTTCTAAATACAATTAAGGCCGTTGTAGTGACTAAAAATGACTAAGATTTTCAAGATACCGAAAATAGGGTGGTCTATATGGGGCCTATGTCAAAACATGTTCTCATATCGATCATTCTCGACAAAAACTATTGCACACTAATAAAGAAAAAGAATTCCCAAACTATAACAACTTCTATGTTAGATTACAACTCTCAAAACATAGACCTATATCGAAAAAACTTTCAAAATGCCGAAAAAGGGGCGGGGATCTTTATCTGAGGGCTATATCCAAACATAGACATATTTTGCATATTTTCTGCAAAGTTATTTTTGACACGTCAATATATATAAATTACAACCACTTCGGTTGAGCAATACGGCTAAGACATTAAAAGTATCAAACTGGGGAAGAAACCTCTATATAGGGCCTAGGTCGAAACGTGGACGTATAATGAATATTTTCTGTAAAGATTTTTTTCACAAAAACAAATCTTTTATAAGGGAAAAATCTCAAAATAAACCACTATATTGAAAATGTATGAAATAATATAATTTATTTAATATTAGTTATCCGGCTAAAACCTTCAAAATATGGAAAATTTTTCCTTTTTCCTTGTTACTCCTCCTGGGTGTATAGGGCTTCCACAAAACATTACCACCTTCTCGATAAATTGCAGTTATTTCTTAATTTTCTCATGAAAGGTTAATTTTTTTTAGTTCTTAGGTTGCTGTCGTGATTCTTGGGGATTCCAGAGATATTCTGGCTATGAAATTGTCTGGAAATTGTTCCTTAAGATGTGGCCAACCCATTTCCTGGATGGAGATGGATTGGATGAAAAGGTTACACTAGGAATCGAGTTAAAAGGACAAAATGTTCTACAAAAAATAATTATGGTATAGTGGTTCCTAGAATGAAGTATATGAACTTTGGTAGTGTTATTCCTCTCCTATTTTTACAATCTTTTAAGTTAGCGGGAACTTTATATGGGGGTTCTGACAAAATTTGGAACTACATTGATAATTATTCCCTTTACCACACTGTGGTACAGGGTATTATGTCTGTGTGCATATGTTTGTAACAGGTAAAAATAATCGAGTTAGAACCATGGTTCCTTTTGAAAATATGCATAGAATCACTTTCTGAGTCGATTTATGCATGTCCGCCCGTCTGTCTGTCCATGTTAAATTCTAAACAAAGTACAGGTCGCATTTATGATCCGATTTGGATGAAATTTAGCACAGCTCCTTTGTTTGGCCCAAGGACGAACCCTATTGAAATTGGAAAAAATCGGTTCAGATATAGCATATATATATATATACGTCCGATTTAAGGTAAATCGTGTACAAAAGTCCCTATATACCTTTCGATTGGCACGAAATTTGGCACAGCGTACTGAATTATGATATAGCTTTAGATATAGCTCCCATATATATCTTCGTCCTATTTAAGTTGTGTTTAAATTGTATACCAAAGTTCCTATATATCTTTCGATTTTCATGGAATTTGGCATAGCATGCTGAATTAAGTCTATGTATCTTTCGAGTCTCTGAAGATCATTCGATTTGCACGAAATTTGTCATAGCGTACTGAATTAAGTCTAGAGTTTCGTGAAAATCGGTTCAGACTTAGATGTAGCTCCCATATATATTTTCGTTCGGTTTTATTTAATAGGTGCACCCTGTATATCTTTCGAGTTGCACGAATTTTGGTATAGAGTACTGAATTAAGTCTTGAATGATGTTGCTAAGCTTCGTGAAAATATCCATAGCTAGGCCGATTGACACAACGTACTGAAGTAATATAAATAAGTCTCTGGAAGGTTTCCCTGAAATCGGTTCAGATATAGATATATAACAAACACGCGACGCCTGTTAGGATACTTATGTAGAATATACCCAAAGTGGTGAAGGGTATCATATAGTCGGCCCAGTCCGACTTTACTACTTTCCTTACTGGTTTTCTATGTATATGTCACACTCCAGATAGTCTAGTTACCGTCCCTTTGGTTGAAAAATGCCACTAAATCCTAAAAGTCACAGTAAATGGGGCGGGTACCGTTATCTGGAACTTGTAACAAAACATAGACCCATATATTCCTTATGCAACACCAAGCATCCTAAGGGTAATAGCCGTGTATGTGTAAAATGCCAAAGCCCTATTTAAAACATTGCGATCTCTAATGTGATTTCAACATGGTTAATTTTGCATAAAATAATATTCTGATCAAGAATATATGCACTTTTTGGGGTCGCGGAAGCTAATTCTTATGATGGAGGATACAATAAGATTATTAAATTAATACTATATACCCCTTTAAAAAATATATGTATATGTCCTTGGCACTGTATATTGTCCATTTCTTTCCTTTAAACGTATTTTACCACAGCAGTTTTCATTTCCTTTTTATTCGTGTGCCCTTATCCTTTGTTCGTTAATTCGGAACACCTTCAAATGACTGAATCTAGACTAGACTTCTATACCTATATTACTAAGGTTTTTCCCTTCTACGCTCTTTTTTGTTTGCTTTGTCTATTTTTATTCATTTGTCTCCTTTATTTATTCATTCATATTATTTCAAAAGCAACAGACGAAAAGACCTATTTTTCTTTGAAAGAATGAAGAAAAAACAAAACCAACAAATAGAGAGGAAGGGAACTATGACGACTAGCTAAAGGCTAAATAATAACATATGGAACTTTGCCGGCCGGCAAAACGCCTTTACGCATATTATTCATAATTGAAAGCCGGTTTTCCGCAGATATGTATGTATATAATGCATATGTTTTTATCAAAAAATTAATCATTTGTGAAGAGCTATCAGGAGAAGTTAACATATAGAAGGACTCAACCCGAACAGACCGTGTAACAGGACACGCCATACTGTTCGTGGACGTCAAGAGAACAACCCTCCAGCCAAGCTCGAAATATTGGATCGTGAATTATATTTGTGTACTCCAGGTGTACGTGGAATTTAGAAGCAGGAAATCGAAGGTCCGTAGAGTTAAACAGGGAGAAGATACTAAAAGAATAGAACCGATATTACACATGTTCGAACATGATTTTAGTTTGGAAGAAATACAACTATATGCAAAGTTGGGAATATGCCAAAATATGCACCTACATCAAAAATTCACCCTCCTTAAATTCAGGAAAAGTCCGCAATTTAAAATGACAGTCACAATATCGAAAAGGAGACTGGAACTGTATATAGGCATTTGCTAAAACGCGGATCTGTCATGAACCCACAATGTCAAATTATAATCAAATTGATTGAATTCGACTGAAAACATACAAATACTGCAAGACGTGGACCATATTCTATTTGCAATATCATACATCCTAAAAGTTCAAGGAATCTACATTAGAGTCAATAACAAAAATTTTCCTATCTGGGTTTTTATACTATCCTACGGCTTTTACTGAATCTCCGTCAAAGGTACATGAAATACATTTTTGTCTCCGGTACTTCAATAAAGAACCCCAGTACGGTAGCATCGAATCACCTGCATTTATGGAGTTAGCTTTAAGTCAGCCAAAAAAATTAAGCCAGTGAGTCTCATCAATTCACGATTCTCTGTCTGACATTGATTTTTGCAGCAACTACAGGTATACTTGGCTTTGGTTTACGGTCTAATCCAACGCGGTCTATTGAAACTCAAATTTCTGTTCCATTTCCCCATCACATCCCACAAAGAAATATGTGACAAACAGACTCCATTGTGCATCGGAATGTCTTCAATTAACCCAGGGAGACTAATTGACGACAAATGTTTATTCGGAATTTGACCAGTTATGGTTGAATTCTTTTAGAAGGAGAGAGAGCGTCGCAACTACTGCCACAGCAAACAACCAAACCATTGAATGAATCACGCAAACAGCCAAACATTTAAGCAAACATTTGATGGGCACAATAGTGACCGCCAGCCACTATGCGAAGAAATGTGTGAAACAAACCACAAACACTATTAAAACCATCATGCCATAACCCTTTGCCAACAAAAAAGGCAGAAAAAACTGAAAAAAAACAAACACAAAAACAACGAAACAGACTTAAAAATATTATGGCCAGTTGTTTGGTCAATAGTGTTGATAATGTGGTTCTCTCTGGGGAGGGTTAGAGCTGGCAACATTGTTGCCAGCAAACACAAATACCAACATTACCAATACCACCGCCAACATTATCGTCACCATCATAGAGTGTGAGCTACTATTATTACCATTGCCATCCAACTTATGGTTGTCGTTGGTTATCGGTTGTTTCAGGTTGGCTTAGCCAGCCAGCCGACTAGCCAACCATCCCACCTTTGGGCTCTAAATGACCAAAAATTACCCAAGTAAACCCAAGCTCAGGGCCATTGTTTAGTTGGCGACGATAATAATGTTAAATGTGGCCTCGCCCAGTCGGCGAGAACTGTCGGGACATGTTATATTGGCTATTATTATGTTTGTTTTTTTTTTTCTCCCGACAAATAATAATAAAACGGGTTGAAAATAGGTTGTTAAATTTTTTTCGAGGTCGTATTTTAGATGTCTGTAAATTTGGCAATATTGCGATGTGTGTATAAGTATCTGTGTGTGTTCAAAGTATTGATGTGTTATTAGATAAGCACTTCGACAAACGGCAACTAAGCGCTTTATTGAAATTGACTAAATTGACAGATAATTGAAAGAATAATAAATTTGAAATTTTTGGTTTGGGGAAATGCTAACGAATGGCGCTACTGCGTACAAATTTCCACTGCATGTGGAAATTTAATTTACATGAGAAAATTTCAAGAAATATCACAGAAAAATTGAAATAGATTTTCAATGAAATTCAGTTGCTGGGAAAATTATGACTGAAGGAATTTTATTGAATGGAATGATATATATTTTGATTTAGAAATTCTAAGAAGGTGATCTCTAGGGATGCCTGAATATACACATAGGAGATTCGAATAAATGGAATGTGTGAAAAAATTAAGTCTAGCTTTTAGCCATTTCAGACAGTCTTTAATTGATTGGATCTAAAGGACTATATTATGATTCTGCATACAGGACAATACAATCTCTGGTTCTTCGGGACGAAAAGGAAGTACTGGATATTCAATACCTCACAATGAATGCTCTAAAAATATGAAGAACAAAATAACAATTAAAGGTTTCATTAAATTCGGCAAATCTATGAGGTATACATTCAAAATGTGTAAAATAGATTGGGTGCTTTTATATGGGCATGATCATAGTAACCTGATGCCAGTAGAAAACAAAGTACCAAAATCACGATTGGAAAATAAGCTAGGATATTGACAATACCGACAATGACGCGTATCCTTCGTATGCGGTCTATGCAGAATCATCGTCATTTTTGAAAATATTCTGCAGATACCACTTCGAAATGTCTAAATGTTGTTACTCCGGTTTGGCCGGACCGGACTTTTCAAATACCTCAAATAGATTTGGACAGATAGGTCATATTAAATTGCTGCCAGACGAAAGCGAAATACAGACAATAAGGTTGGAAATTTGGGTATGGGCGTTGAGCATACCGACAATTACGTGCCAATTATATAAGGGGCTATATAGATAATGGCTAAATTCAAAATTACTGCAACTTTGTAATACAAAACCAGTGAGCGGAGCAGTATAGTCGGACGGGGCCGACCATACGATACCCTACACAACTACCACGGAACTCAAATTTTCTGCGGATGTTTATTCCGAGCCTGGGCAATATTTTGTGATATTTTCACTCTCTTGCCCGATTAGTGGTAAACAGCTCCTCTTCCTCACACTGACATATTTTCCGAATATTACGAGTATTCAGTACAGCTATTGTCCAGATTCCCTTCACCGTGGGTTTCATTTGTGGTCCATAGATTGACTCGAAAGTAACACAAAAAATTAAGTTTTCGGTAATAAAATACAAATTTTGTATTTTTTCACACAAAAGTCAGGGTCCATTTGACCCGCTAAATATTGACCGATCTTTATCAAAACATGCACGCTTATTCTTTGGCCCGTTCCCCTTCTCCATGCAAAAATTCGCGGTGTTTGGGCCATAATTGCGGCCTCTAGAGCGACCAGAAAAACCGAAAAAAATAGTATTTGGTCCATTTCATCCCCTAAATATTAACCGATCTTTCCCAAAAACAATAGGGGTCTTTATTGGCCAGAACCCATCCTACATGCAAAATTTCGTGAAGATTGGTCCATAACTGTGGCCTGTATCGTGTTTACAATTTATAATGGACAGACGGACACACATGTCTAGATCGACTTAGCTAGTCGAGATATGACGATCGGTATACTTAAAGGTGGGTCTAGGACCAATATTTCGCGGCGTTACAAACTTATGGGGCTGCACAAAGCTATAATACCCTGACAACATAGTTGTGTAGGGTATAAAAAATAAGTTTTCGGTCCACTTCATTCCAAAATTGTTATCTGATCATCACCGAAAATTATAGGCGTTGTCCTTGACCATAACTGGAACCCCATGAAGCATTTTAAAGCGATCAGCGCTATGTTCGGCTCTCTAGAGTGATAATGGGTTACTAAATAACACACAAATACGGAGATTCCTGTAAATATTTAGGCGTAACTCCCACATCAGAGCACATGCAACAATATAATTGGTCTTAATTTAAAGGTCAATCACTCCTCTTGGATATAATATAAACTTTTCGGGTCTATGTCCTTCAGGGGTAAATATATACGCTATAGAATACAAATTTTGTCATTTTTCACACAAAAGTCAGGGTCCATTTGATCCGCTAAATATTGACCGATCTTTATCAAAACAGGCATGCTTATTCTTTGGCCCGACCCCCTTCTCCATGCAAAATTTCACGATGTTCGGGCCATTATTGCGGCCTGTGGAGCGACCAGAAAAACCGACAAAATTTTAGTATTTGGTCCATTTCATCCCCTAAATTTTAACCGATCTTTCCCAAAAACAATAGGGGTCTTCATTGGCCAGAACCCATCCTACATGCAAAATTTCGTGAAGATTGGTCCATAACTGTGGCCTGTATCGTGTTTACAATTTATAATGGACAGACGGACGGACGGACGGACGGACTCACATGTCTAGATCGACTCAGCTAATCGAGATATGACGATCGGTATACTTAAAGGTGGGTCTAGGACCAATATTTCGCGGCGTTACAAACTTTTGGGGCTGCACAAAGCTATAATACCCTGACAACATAGTTGTGTAGGGTATAAAAATAGTCCCTACGGTTGGAAAATTAACTATTTTATGGGGGCTATAGCCAAAGATCGATCGATATTTATAATATTTGACAGGAAGATTTCCCACCGAGGACTCAAAATATTAAATTCGAAAAACATGTCCGAAATGTCTAAAAGTTGATTTCGGACCCCAAAACCAACAAATTGGTTTGAACGTGAACCCAAATTCTCCAAAAATTTGTAGAGGTTCCGTAATATGGGGGCTACCCTAGAATTTGGAACAGAAATGAAGATTTCTTATAGAAAGATTTGCTACCCAATAACAATCCCAAATAGTACATAAAACGTGCCAAAAATCCACAAAATACCAAATAATACCGATATATCTCGTTTTCAATACCAAATATCCTAAGAGCATTGGAAACCTATATGTTTCGAAGTGGTACCTATTGAATTGGGTTTGAATAGACAGACTGGACAGGACTGGCGAAGCTAAATCGACATAGAACTTTATTCTAATCCAAAATCTTTTACCTTATCTGTCCCATGTTTTGGACTGCTACTAATCGAATGACTAATTTTAATATACAATCTGCCTTATGGTGGAGGATATCCAAGTCAACATTATTGCCTTTTATTATAAAACCTTATGATAGGATTTCG
>NW_026872610.1:0-13366 GCF_032173495.1 Musca vetustissima
TTAATTTCTCGATTTTTTGCATTTTTTGACATTGATACTTTGCATTGTCCGATTTTGCGTTGAGCACAATAAATTGAGTTAATTTTGTTTTTCTGGCGAAATTTACTGTTATCACTAGGAAAGTTGTTGTTTTTTGTATTGTTCAGAAATATAAGTAAGTAATGTGTAAATAAAAGCGAAAAAAACTACACATTTAAACAATTTTTTTGAAATGTATAGCATTATTATATCTGACAACCACTTGTCCGATTATTCGATGGAGCCACTGTAGTAAAGTCGGACGGGGCCGACTATATGATACCCTTCACCACTATGGGTATATTAAACAGGACTTTTAACATGAAATTGGATGAAATCAAATATGTGATATATATCTAAATGTGAATCTACCTAGATCTAAGTAATTCTTTGCTCAATTCAGCAACATTTCAGACAATCTGACAAACATGGGGAGTTTGATGCACCATTTACTTAAAATGGGCCGAAAATATATATGGATGCTATATCCAAATATGAACCGATTCCAACGAAACTTGTCACAGGTTAGGTTATACTAATTTCAGTACGTTTTGTTCCTATCCTATTGATTCCTTGGTGTGTCAATTACTTAAAATCAATCTATAATATAAGGGAGCTGTATCTACATCTCAACCGATTTTCACGAAACTTGTCACACATCATTTTGGACTAAATTCAGTACGCTATGTCAAATTTCGTGCATATCGAAAGATATATGTGGACTTTGGTGCGCCATTTACATTAACTAGGACGAAAATATATATGGGAGCTAAATCTAAATATTGACCGATTTTCACGAAATATGACAGATATCACTCTAGGCTCAATTCAGTATGTTATGCCAAATTTCGTGCAAATCGAAGGACCATTTGGTGCACCATTTACATGAAATTGGACGAGACTATTCATGGGAGCTATATCTAAATCTGGACCGATTTTCACTAAACAAGGCAGACATCACTCTAGGCTCAATTCAGTGCGTTATGCCAAATTTCGTGCAAATCGAATGATATATAGGGACTTTGGGGCAGCATTAACATGAAATCGGACGAAACTATATATGGGAGGTATATCTAAATCTGGACCGATTTTCTCGAAACTTGGCAGATATCATTCTAAACCTAAATGATTAGGCTGTACCATATTTCGTACAAATCGAAAAATATATAAGGACCGTTTACATTCAATCGGTTAAATATATATATATATATATATATATAGGAGCTATATCTAAATCTGAACCGATTTTTCCCAATTTCAATAGGGTTCGACCTTGGGCCGAACAAGTGACCTATGCCAAATTTCATGCAAATCGGATCATAAATGCGACCTGTACTTTGTTTACATGGACAGACAGACGGAAGGATGGACATGCATAAATCGACTTAGAAAGTGATTCTATGCATATTCTCAAAAGGAACCATGTGTCTATCTCGTTTCCTTTTGCCTGTTACAAACATATGCACAAAGACATAATACCCTGTACCACAGTGTGGTGAAGGGTATAAAAATGACAAATGTTGTCTTTCTTTATACTTTTTACCGTTACTTCACGTATTTAAGTACAATTAAAGAAACAAATTCTTCGACTTTGTTTTACCTTTTGACGGAAATGGCCAAATGTAAGAATATAAGGGGTACGTATATTACTTATACGCAACATAAAATTTACTTCAATTCATATGTATTATCAATAAACCCAAGTGGTTTTCCAACAAATAACGATTAACGATTTTAATTTTTCAAGATTTTCAATGGACTGGTAAATCAATACCAATGCTTGTTAAGGTTTGTAACTTTGCACATATATATTTGAAGATTTAAAAGAGAAGAAATCTAAATTACAAAAAATTGTTGTAAAAAGCCCTTATTTTTGATAGCGGGCATCATAACTCCTCACTCACATCGGAATCGCAAAATTCCAACGGTGTTAAAAAGAGAACATGTCTGGCTCTCGACTTCGCTCCAAAAATTAGCAAAATGGCGAACCTTTCATGAAAGGTAACTTGATACTGACACAATAAATCGGCTATATATTCAAGAGTTCTTGAGATTTTCACTTGAAATTTTGTAGGGACATTCTTGAATTAATGTAGATCCGAATTGAATCCAAAAATTGTTGACACCGAGAATGGGGGGTCCCCTTAATAGAAAGACACATACTATTTAAAATGTGGAAATTATTTTTATAACCTCCACAAGGTGAAGTGATTATTAAAGTCAATTCCTTTGCAACTTCGAAATATTCACTCTCTGTTTACACAACGATAGAACTCTGAAATTGAGTACATACATACATTTATACTAAGAACATGTTTATCCTTCACTACATTGTTGTACAGGATATTATATCTTTGTTTATATGTTTATAACAGGCAAAAATAAACACAATATACACATGATTCTTTTCAGAATCTACTCGCTTTCTGAGCCGATTTATGCATGTCCGTCAGTTGAAAACAAGGTACGCGTGACATATATGATCCGATTTCGATGAAATTCTGCGGATATTAGTCGAAACCCTAAGTTAAAATCGACTTTCAGATGATATTGAAAGGATACCCCTCATAACCCTCGCCAACCTTTATTCTACGGGGAATTAAAATTTTATGTAGAAACCCTAATACTCTGTCACTCCTGATCTCTAACCCATGGTATGCAAGGAAACGAATAAATTATTTAAGGATTCATTTTGGAAAGTCTATATTTTATTCATGACATATTATAATTATAAGTTATGAAAATATTAATTTTATATAGGATAACAATTATTATGAAAAAAATATTTCACATAGGATGTAGATACAGTAATAATACAATATATAATAATTCAAATATCATCATCATTTAAATTCAATTTAAGACTCAATTAATTAAATTTAATTAAACAATATTTTATTTAACTTTGAAATATTATGTATATTATTGAATTTAAAATCAAATAAATTTTTACTCATAGGTCCCTAATGGGTTAATGTATTCTTGAATAACATAATTTTCGATAAAGCCAGTGATCAAATATATCAAGCTACATATTTTTTTTAAGATGCTATAGCAATGAGAAATAACATACAGATATGTAACACAACATGTGATATTATTTAAGAAAGAAGAGAATGTTACTCTTTTGTTAAGCTCTTACATTCGTCTGTATGTTGTTGCTCATGATTTGTGTCTAACTCGCATTGATCAAAATAAACAAACAAAATCAATAATGTAATGTATGTATGGACACATATGTGTACATTTATTTTCGTTTTTTGCTTACCCCATTATCCCGTCATGCTGAAGGCCTCCACTCACGAACTGGATGCGGGTGTACTCTCTTTTTCTTTCGAGAGTTTTTAGCTAATGGAGGAGAATTTTAGTTATGTGATTTTGGTTTTGTTTTGATCAATGAATCTTGTTGTTTTTTCTTTTCCTTTTTATCAATGAAGGTGGTTTTTGTTACAATAATTCTTGTTTTTCTATTCTGATTTTATATTAATAGTAAAACGTTTTAGATATTATTTGAGGTGGGGAAGTATCCTCACAGGAATTATTGGTTTATCATGTTTAATATGTGAACTTTTTTTGAATAGTTTTTCTTGGGATAATTTAAATATGTATAATGTGGAAGAAAATGAAAGAATAAAATGTGGTATTGAATGGTACAATATATGTACAAAATTCACATAATTTTTTTAGACAAATTTAAAGATTTCGAGTGGTTTTATCTTTATGGTATAATTTTTTTCGAACTTTCTGTATAAAATATCAGTATGAATTATTAATGTATTTTAGTTAACTTGATAACGTATAGTAAACTGCTTCAGATTCATTTGACCTCTATCTGGGCTTACTGTGGCTAAGTTCCGACTGGAATTTGTTGAAGCTTCGGTTGTTAGCTCAAGATTTGGCTTGAACACTGGAATGATGTGTGGATTTCTCATCTTTATACAATTTGATACCTTCTGTTCCTTAACATCTGGCAATTGTGTTGAAAGTTTTTGTTGTTGTGGGCTTAATCTCTGATACCTGTGTTGGAAGGTATCGGGTGTTTCTGGCGAAGTCTTCAAGCTTTGATAAAATGGAGTCCACTTGCACCGCACGAGATTTTCGCTTGATTCACAAGAATTTTGGATTTTTTAGAAGAAACTCCATTGATTGTTTGTAGCTGGTAATATGAGCGGGTTGGAGTAAGTTGTCTGGCCTTGATTCGTCGACTTTTTATCATCCGATATGGAAAAATAAATATCAGTATCGGAGGTATCACTGTTAATTTTTTGATTTTTTGAGAAGAAATTGTAATTCAAACTCTGATTCTTTATATAATTTTAGATTTTTTTGACTTCAGTGTGTTCTGTTTGATGGTTGAATTGAAAAGGAAGTCGCTAGGCTTAGCAGAAAATGATATTGCCTCATTTCGAGAATATTAGTTTGATGTTCAAAGCAAAATGTCAATTCTGCTAGAACGATTGCGATTGAAATCGAAATAGCACACTAGAACATTGATGATAACAAGTGTTGCCAATTTGAGAATATGATATATTTTTACTCAAAATAATTAAAAAAATAGAAAATTCTAATTAAAATTATATTTTTCTACATATATATTTTTTAAATAAGAAAAAAATATATAGACAAATAAAAACTGTATGTGAAATTTTCCCTTAATGGGTACCTCAATCAAGTAGGTGTACTGAACATACCTTCCGATTCTTGACCTGACTGAGGTTCCGTTGTTATCGATCGAGGGCATAGACCAAAACAAAAAAAAAGTGTAAAGAACGAAACGAAAGAAATTATTAAAGTCGGAATATCTAAAAAGAAGTGCTTCTGTAAGCAAATTCCATATTTTTTTAACTTATTTTTGTTGATCGATCCAAATTCCAGAGACGTATTAATGAGGAGGGATCACCTATGTATGAAGGTATGGATGCCGTAAAAACCCAACATCCATATACATTTTGAGATTAGCTCTCAAATACTTCATGGTCACCAGTGAGTGTTTATTTTTTCTTAATATAATAAATTCATAAAATTTTTAATATGCAATTTACAAAAAAAAATGGAAATGTGAAAGCAAAAAAAAAATATATATATACTGTTCCAGTCAACCCACAGACTAGTAAAAGCCAAGGAAAACTCTAAGAATAGACGAAGCAGCAAACAATAATCTTGAGGAATTGTTTTGATTTGGATATTTGTTTATCAATTGCAAATGAATCATGTGCAATAAATATTGATAAATTTTTGATGTTTAATTATGATTCTAAATTGTTTAGGGTTTATTGGGTAAGGCTTGTGTTGTGTTAATAATCGTCCACTACATTGTACATATGTATCCTTACGATTGCATGTCAATGTACCCTCGAAGGAACATACTCATGCCTTTCTGCAACCTATGCTAAATTTAATTTTATTCGGGCAGATTTAGATTCGTCTGTGTACCATGGGACAAATTTATGGAAAAAGATTTCTTGCAAAATTGATATACCCTATTCGGTACGCCGCACTGTTAAAAAATTAATCTCAATCAGATACCCGTTCGAAATACAAATGGAAGCTATGGATGCATCTGTTCCAATTTCAACAAAACGCAATAACGTCATTCAAGTAGCAATTTGACACATTGTGCACGCTTTATGTAAAATCGGACGAATAAATATATTTGGGAGCTATATCGAAATCTGAACCGACGCTTTCAACACATCATTCCAGACTAAATTCAGTACGCTATGTCGAACTTCGTTCAAATCGAAGGATATATAGGTACTTTGGTGCACCATTTAACTTAAATTGGACGAAAATATATTGGAGCTATATCTAAATCTGAATTGATTTTTCCCAATATCAATAGGGTTCGCCCTTGAGCCAAATAAATGAGCTGTACCAAATTTGATTTAAGTCGGTTCATATTCAGATAAAGTTCAGATATGGTAGAAAAAGATGGATGGAAAGATGGAAGCCATGGACATATTAGGTTTCATGTATGCATACATCTGTTGAATATACTCAAAGTATTAAAGGGTCGGCTCCGTCCGACTTTACTTCTTTCATTAATGGTTGGTATTGAAAATGGAATGCATCTGTCCATTTTTTAGGGTAGCCCCATTAAGAGCGCTGCTGTAGTGTACCAAATGAGGTAACTTCACTTTACCTTTAAACCAATTTAAATTTCCATGTAGCTCTTTTTACATTTCTACGGATATTATATATCTACATGGTACACCAATTTTGTCGAAGATTAAAAATGTAAAAATATGCCATTATTATTTTTGTCAGATTTCATGTCTTTATTCTGCTTATGTGTGTGCTTAAGGGAACTTGGATTTTGATGATCTGTGTATGTAATACATTCTCTTTCCACTCTCTACAACTACTAAAATGACCTTTCTGCCACATGTATTCAATTCCCTTCTCACTAGATGAACAACGTTTTCCTTTAAATTACATTTAAATGAATAAGTAATTCCAATAATTACTTTCTTGGAAATGAATGGAGCATCACACTGAATATGTCGTAATAACTGGTGTTCATGCATTCTCTTCAACACGTGTCAGCTGACATATTCATAACAAGCCACATTTGTTTTTGTGGCAGACTTAATAGTTAATAATTTGCAAATGTTATAAAGTTGGTATTAAAAATTAATATTAATAGCCTACTGTGAAATGTTCCGGTCATTAAATAATTACTGTTTTAATGCACTGTAGATAATTGAAAAAAAAAACAATGAAATATAACATGGATGAATGCGAAATAAATAATTTCTGTGTGATGTATAAAGACTGGTGTGGTCGTGGAGTATGAATGTAGACTGTGAATAAGAATTCCTATTAGAATATTCGCATTTTTTGTATATTTGAAAATATAAAACGTTTCAATATCTAATAAAAAGTCGAATTAAGTGTGTATAAAATAAAAAGATTCAAAACAGAATGAATCCCGAATGCGATATGGGTTTTGTAGCGTAAAATTTAAAAGTTGTATTTCCATTTGATTAAAATTCAACTAGTTTTTGGATTTATCTCTTAGATGAAAAATATTACCACTTCTAATGGCTGCGGCATAGAATGAGGTTCTGTTCAACATTATGGGCAGACGTTCGGCAAATTGTTATCAATTCGCGAATAGTGCAAATTTAGATGATTGTTTCAAACTGTTAATGTCTATCTCAAAAGTGCTGGCGGATATGTTTCTACTTACAGCATTTTCACAGATAATGGCGTAGGTAGCTTGTGCACATTCAGTTAGATTAATATTTTCGAGGTTCACAAAGGTAAAAGTCGAGCTTTGGATATATAACTCCATCCTGGAAAATCCCTGTTTCAGCCTATGTGATTTGGACGTATGATCTCCACCTAGGTAGCTTTCTCGGATTCTCGGCAGCTTTCACTACTGAAGATTTTACCCTTACAATGATACAATAACGGAAAACGTTGCCAACTTTTCAGTCTTTGGTAGTGATATGGGTTGTTATCTAACTATTAATTGAAAACTTTTATCGTTATTCATCTCCTGGCTCATGCCGCTTTCTTCAGATTCGTACGTTACCATACATCGTTGATTGGGGTGATGTCTCCATGGATGGAAGAACACTTATAAAAAGTAGTACTCTTTTATCGCGCTGTTGCTCAGGTGGAACTCGGAAACTGATTTCCGCTCAAGAATCCTTTATCTAGAGTTTGAGAAGGACTTAACCCTTGTCTACACTTTACTCATACCGACTATTTTCTATGTAGCACCATCCACGTTCAACATAATTGAGTCTATAATATAGTGGATTAAGTTTTGTTAAAATTGGTCCAAAGTTAGGTACCGCTTCCATATATATTTTCATTCGATTTTATGTAAATGGTTCACCAATCTCCCAAGTTTTCTCCAATTGAGACGAAGTTTAGAATGGATTACTATAAGATTTTTAAAACACAAATTGCATATACCTAGATATCATATAGTCGGTCAGTTCAGCTTTTATCCTTTTCTTACTGCTTCAATTTTTATGCATTAGCGCACCGTCATATATTTCTTACTTTGTTAAGAGAAAACAAAGACAATGTTTCCGATTATATGGTCCATTAACTTCACATCTG
This sequence comes from Musca vetustissima, assembly GCF_032173495.1. Classification (NCBI taxonomy): domain Eukaryota; kingdom Metazoa; phylum Arthropoda; class Insecta; order Diptera; family Muscidae; genus Musca; species Musca vetustissima. Next base: position 8,098 of record NW_026872610.1, read on the forward strand.
TTGCTTAGATTGCTATGCAGATTTTACACATCCCATCAATATTGTTATTGTCATAGGCAAACGTATCCATTAGGTCCATACAATACATACAAGGAATGTAGGAAGCATCATACTGATACTTGAAACAAAGACAGTCTTTAGCTTTGAAAGAGTGCAAAATATAATAAAAAATAGGTAATAAAAAAGGGACAACTTTCAACTTCAATAGAAAATTATAATGTTTGTGTACTACTTACTTACATAAATGCTATTAAATATCTGGATACATTATGTATAATATTTTCCTTATAGGTCTGAGTTTAGACATGCGCTCGGACCTCATGAAAAAAATATGAGCCCGGTCTTTAAAGACAACCGTTTATAGTCTAGAAGCAATACACACTTAATACACTGCAATATGAAAAAGTCTATCCCAACATCCTTTATTCGAGTGTAGTTTTACCTCATTATTTGTAGATTTCAATAGATCAACCGATTAAAACACATTTTAATTAAAATGCGCAACATTCCAACATAAGGAATGGAATTTGTCCACACTCCACAGGAAGCCTGTCCATATTAAAGGTCAAAAGGATATCAATCGTTTACATAAATTTCCATTTTAATTATAAATATTCTTTATCATGACTGATGTCTGGACATCTCTCCCCAGGCATCATTAGATAATTAATTTGATTCATGCTGTTTACGCTTCGTTTAAGACAAAATATTCACTAGAAACCTATAAGAGATTGGATTACATTGCGTCTTAAAGGCTAGAAGGAAGAACAACAAAAGACAAAGGAAATCGTAAGGACATAGGAAGAAAATCGTTTATACTAAATATAAAGAATATTTTCAATTGTATTTATCTACATAAAGGAATAAAAAAATAAAATAAATTAATTTTACTTAACCATAAAATGAATACAATAATGGTGGGGCACAAATTAATTGCAGTTTTGACCTCCTTCAGGAAGCTGATAATTTATTATTATTTTTTTCATGATTTGTAATATTAATTAAACGAAATAATCGGAGTAATGTTAAACATCCCCGTATGATAAAAAAAACATCTTATCTTCGTGGATATTTAGACACCCTATACTGCTTACCAACTTTTCACCAGTCTTTGGCTTAAGATTTAATTCATTGAAAATAAATAAAATTTCTTTCATTTAAACCACTGTAATATTATTTCGTGATGTGTATCGTTGAGTGCCAAGTCAGGGAAAATCGGATGAACCATCAATTTTATGTTTTGGTTGAATCGTTTGTTCGTTCTTCGAATTTGTTCTATGCAAAGAACATTTATTATTTCCTATAATAGAAATGTATATAGCAGCTCTCGTATGGTCCAAATTTCGTTACAATAAAAAATAATCTGTCTCTTGGTTACAAATTGTAAACATTTAATTTAATTGTTATTTATCACAAATGTTTATGAAAAACATGAGTATTGTTTTCATTCTTTCTATTGACCGATTAATTTTGCCTTGCCAAAATAGTGAAATTGCAATATCAGCAACATTAATTTTATACATTTAAAATTAACAGGGGCAACATTTTCTAGGAGTTAACGTGGAACCTCGCCCATATTTGGCATTGGATAAAATTTGGCATGGGTCACTGATTTGGCCCAAGGACGAACCCTTTTGATTGGGGAAAAACGGTTCAATTTAGATGTAGCTCCCATATATAGCTTCGTCTGACTTAATATAAATGGTACACCAAAGACTCTATATATCTTTCAATTTGCACGAAATTTGGAACAGCGTAATGAATAGGTCTAGAATTATATATGTTAAGTTTCGAGAAAAATTGGTTCAGATTAAGACATAGCTAACATGTATATTATCGTCCGATTTAATGTAAGTAGTCCCTATTTATCGTTTGATTTGCACGATATTTGACATAGCGTACTGATTTGAGTCTGGAATGATGTGTGCTGAGTTTCGTGAAAATCGGTTCAGGTCGATTTAATGAAAATAATGTTTTTCTATTGCATAGCGTACTGAATTTAGTCGATAATGATGTGTGCCAGGTTTTGTGAAAATCAGTTGATATTTAGATAAGGTCCCTTATATATTATCGACTGATTTTAAGTAATTGATTTATACAAACCGTACTGAAATTAGTATAATCAACCTGAGACAATTTTCGTTGAAATCGGATATAGCTTCCATATATATTTTCGTCCGATTTTAAGTAAGTGGTGCATCAAACTCCTCATGTTTGTCAGATAGATATGAAATTTTGCATAACGTATAAAATTGAGCATAGTAGTTGCGTTTTCTAGAAATACAGACACAGCCCAACGGATGTCCTATTGATATTTCTTTGAAGTCGATTTACTTACTTTTGTCCCATTGTAACAAACGAATGACATGTTTATGGATTGATCTAAGACGATTCACATTTAGATAAATATGACATATTTTAGTTCATACAATTTAAATATTAATCACATATTTTAGTTCATCCAATTTCATATTAATAGTACTGTTTAATATACCCATAGTGGTGAAGGGTATCATATAGCCGGCCCCGCCCGACTTTACCTCTTTCTTTACTGTTTTTTTTTTTAATAATATTTTTCAAGGACTATCCCACGGTGTGGATTTTTTAAGTAATATTTTTCAAGGATAATAAAAGGATTTTTCAAGGGCATTCTCATGGCGTGGGTTATTTAAATAATATTTTTCAATGGATATTCAATGGGTATCCCATAGAGTGGATGTTGAGTTATTTCCCACTGTTTAAAAAAGCAAAGTATAAAGAAAACAAAGTAATTTTCTTTTTCTTCTCAAACAGGGGTTGCACAGAAATTTATTTTATTTTCCAGAAAAGATTTTTATAAAAAGGTTAATTCTCGTTCTGATGCAAAGATGCTTGTTGATCGGCTGTCCAATTAGAAAAGGAACGAGTCAAATCAATAACTTTCTTTGCTAGCCAAAAAACCATCTAACAAAACATACATTATATGCAAAAACATATGATTTGCAATATTACATTTTCCATACATAATTAGTGTCATTGACTACCTAAGCCAACAATGCAAAAATGCATTTATTCTTATTTTCTTTTATTACAATAGAAGCTTAGGTAGTTACAATGTACTAACATATGTATGTTTGGTTGGTTGTGTACCAACTCATTTGCTTATTTCTATTCTGCATTCCCATTTATTTTCAGCAATAGAAAACAAACAAGCATGTAGGCTAGGGGGGTCGCGACGCACAAACAAGCGTCCACGCAACCATCGTAACAACACAACTGATCGATAATCGTCTGTTGTGTTGTTGTTGTTGAAGGGCACAAAACAGAATAAGCAAATGAGCGGTCACCAAACAGATGGGTTTTTGGCTACACTCATGTTAATTAGTATACGTACAATAAATATTTTTATAAATAAATATAAAAATTATTGTTTTGACTAATTAACAAAAACAATAGGAAATTATAAATTATTATAAATATGAGAATAAATTATAATTTAATTGTTAAATGAAATTAAGAAATTTAGTGGTATTTTTAATAAAAAATAATATAAATAAAAATACCAACGAAAAATTATATAGAAAATAAAAAGTATTAATTAAAAAATGTAAAATGAAATTAATTAATACTAAAATTATAACTAATAATAATTTAATTTATTTTATTGCTTTTCGGCATAATGCTGATGAAAATGATGGTGATTTGGTACTTGATGATGATTTGGTGTTTATTGTTGTGTTTGATGATGGTGGGTTGGTGAAAATGAATATTTCCATCAACATTCTCCCCCCTGAAGGACGAATGTTCTTGAATGTGGGTTGCTGTGCTATGATGGCCTACCGTTGGGAGAGTTTTAGTCGAGGTATTAACCTCCGCTATGCTCCAGCTCACAGCGTAGTTGGTAGTCATCGTAGCAACACCACACCCAAGAGACACTGCATCCATTTTAAGTTCAGAGTTCCTTCGGATTGTCCAATTCAGGGTCGGAATGAGACGAATTATCTGGAAGAAAGCATATTTTAGAAATAGGTCTTTTGACAATTTTATTTTTTATAAGAACAGATACCACCCTTGTATGTCCATCAGATCCGGGATGAATATTTTCAATTCGGCCAAGTATCCATTGTCCAGGACCACACCTTTCGTCTGTAACGAGTACCAAATCTCCAATTTTGGGGTCTATAGAAGTTTTAAGCCATTTTGGAAGAGCTTGAAGGCGATTTAAGTATTCGTTTTGCCATCTTTTCCAAAAATGTTGCTTGAGTTTTTCAATGACTTTCCATCGTGTAAGACTATTTATATTAGAATCCAAAAATGTCTCCTCCTGTAAGCAATTAGTGGGCTCACCTACAAGAAAATGCGCTGGGATAATGGTCGAGAATTGAGACAACTCTCAATTTGGCACAATAGTGTCGTTAGTTCTTCAAAGGTGAGACTTCTATCATTTGTAATTCTTTTCAGATGATATTTAACAGATTTTACACCTGCTTCCCAAAGACCACCAAAATTAAGAGAAGCAGGTGGAATAAAGTGCCATGTAGTAGAATTTTGGCTTAATACATGCAATAGTTCTTCGGGTAATGAATTTTTGTGTCTATTATGGAGCACCTTTAATTCTTTTGATGCTCCAACAAAATTAGTACCACAATCAGAGTAGAGATCAGTGCAAGCACCTCTTCTAGAAGTGAAACGTCGGAAGGCAGCAAGAAAAGCATTTGTAGTAAGATTTGAAACTGCCTCTAAATGAATGGCTTTTGTAACCATACATACAAATACGCAAATATAGCCTTTGGATGTAGAAGAAGTCCTAAGATTAGAATTTTTTATGGATATGGGTCCAGCATAATCGAAGCCACTATGTTTAAAGGGTCTAGCGATTGTTAAACGCACATTTGGTAAATTTCCCATTATTTGCTGGGCTGTTTTGGCATTGTATCGGAAGCATTTTATGCATTTATGAATTATTCTCTTTGCAAGTTGGTTTCCAGATACAATCCAAAACTTGCGGTTCACAAAAGACATTGTCAATGTAACACCGCCATGTAAAGTTTTTTCATGTGCGTCAGAAATTATCAATGCAGACAAAGGATTATTCTTAGATAAAATAATTGGATGTTTTACATCATATGTAAATTTTCTTCCAGAAATGGCATTAGTTTTAGAATTGAGCTTGTTTTTAAGTCTCTATTTGTGGCAAGTTTAGATATTTCCTCAGGAAAGTCAATTTTTTGGGAAATTTTTGCAAGTGTGTATAAAGATTTGTTGAGTTCAGAAAGAGTCAATGGTTTTG